>NW_027507785.1:318709441-318741941 GCF_037356315.1 Lithobates pipiens
CCTACAGACTAAGACTGGGATGCCATTATTATTATTATTATACAGGATTTACATAGCGCCAACAGTTTACGCAGCGCTTTACTATATAAAAGGGAGACAATACAGTTACAATACAATAAAATACAAGAGGATTATAAGGGCCCTGCTCAGAAAAGCTTACAATCTAATAGGGTGGGGCAGGTTGTAACTGTGGGGGGATGAGCTGATGGAAGTGGTAAAAGATTAGTTGGAGGCGCGATAGGCTTCCCTGATGATTTTCAGGGTTCGTCTGAAGGCAACTAGAGTAGGAGATAGCCGGACAGATTGAGGTAGAGAGTTCCAGAGGATGGGAGAGGCAGCTGGATGCCATTAAAGTTCATGGGTGTGTAAAGGCAGGTGTCTCAATACTTTTGACAATATAGTGTATATAAGATATATGTAGCACTGGCCAGGAGGACAGTATAGTAATTTTAATGTGTGCGCATGGAATATATATATATATATATATATATATATATATATATATATATATATATATATATACTCTTTTTTTTTTTTTTGGTCCACCCAATAAAATGGCTATTCTGCCCCTCTGTTCATTGACTGATGGTGGCTCTGGGCTGGCACACCCTGGACTGGGTGACATACTGCAGGTGACCAATGTATTGTGTATGCTGGAACTGGCACGCAATCAATATGTAACACTAAATTTACCTATATTCAAATATATACTGCAGAGAAGAAAATGGACAATCATACCAACGCCATAATGCCTGGTGCAGATCCATACTTTCCTGACCAGTCAGATAGACATTTGGCAGAACGTTGGAAGGTCCCTGCAACCCGCGCTTCGTTTTTTTTCTAAGCACCTATAGACAGTCCTTTACTTCCCATACAAGAGCCAATCAATGCAAGTGACAGATCTGTCTCACTTTTGCCTGGATAGAGTACGGCTAGCATGCAAGTAAGATTCAATTAATTTTTTTATTAATGTAATTTACAGGAAATAACTTACAATTTAATTTTTTTTTTTTTTTTTGTGATGCACTAAAGTGGGACCTTTTTTTTTTTTTTTTTACAGGTTGTAAGTCTGTTAAATTGTGCGACTTGTGCTTTATTATCCCTGAAAGACGTGGTTTATATCATAGTGGGGCTGGCGCAACTTTTACGCAAGCCCAGCAAATCCGTATTCACTCCAAACACCCAATCAAGTTCACCTGTTTTTTTTTTTTTTTATTTCGCCTCTTACAGGCGAACGTGACTTTGCTGATCAGGCAAACTACTACGCTTCCAAGTTAACTCTTCCCCATAGTCACGTAAAATCCTTCAAAATCTAAATAATGGGAATAATTGACTAAACAGCGTTTTTCCAGTTCAGCAAACTGAATCAAGTTAGGTGGAACATAAAAAAAAAAATATATATATATATATATATATATATATATATAAAAAGACTCCTAACGTGATTGGATAGCCAAAGCAAAAGACGTTGGTGGTCTAATGCTGGTCATACACTATACGAAAAATCGTTCAAAATTCGGTCATTAGATCATTTGTTAGTTTTTTCGGCCAGTTAATGGGCACAAAATCGATAATCGCTTGGACGTTTTTGAGCCGAAAAAATGAAGGACAAGTTTGGAAATTTTCTGCTGAGCGAACGATAAATTGAAAGGTTAATGTGTTTCCCATCCGACCTGTCTGCACTATATATATGTATAAAAACGAACATAAAATGTATTTATTTATGTCCACTGAACAAGTTATCAGTCATTACATGATGGCACCATTATTTGCGCTCGCGGCCGAACGTTTTTTATTTTAAATTGGATTCGCCCGATTTTTCATATAGTGTATGGCCAGCATAAGACTCACCCCCCTGTAATTATTTATTATTATTATGATTATTATTATTATGAACATTGCTATTATTATGATACAGGATTTATATGCACAGCGCTTTACAATTTACCCCACTAAGCAGAGGCCTTCAGCTTCCAGAGTGCGCTGGGACTTGTAGTTCCTCAGCAGCATATCCAGCTGACGCATCCTGCCTTCCTTAGATGACTCCAAAAAATAAAACTGTTTACGTTCTGACGATAATGCCGTAATCTATTGCAGACTTCCGTTATCTGGAGATGTCCTCAGTTCAATCTATTTACACCACAATATTGAAACCAGAAAAAAAAAAAAAAATCGTCAAGAGGAGAAAGTTTGAAGTTGTGTAAACTGTAATTACTGTACGCCATATTTTGGCACGCTGTACTCCCCGGCCTCTCCAACTTGTGGGGAGTTTTTTTTTTTCCCTCTCTCTCTCTTTCTACTCATTAAACCCCATCTGTTTAACTATTAGTATATTCAGGAAATCCAGTCGAGGTGCGGGGAGGCCACAAAATAATTCCTGCGTTTGGCCGGGACAACCCCCCACAAGCCGCCTCCTGTTTCCTAGATACAAGATTTTGGCTCACGTTCTGACTTTTGTCCAAGCCACAGAAAAAAAAAAAATTATCACACAAATTACTGTCTAAAGTATCCGCCGAGTCTTATAAACAGCGCCGGCTCAACGCTGCCCAGAGGTTAACCGCCTGGAAACGGCGGGCGGAGAAAGCGGGTTGATTTGCCACCATCTTGTGATGCCCAGGAAGAGCGTGTATGTATAGAAAGACAGAGCGATAGAAAGACAGAAAGATAGATAGAGAGATAGAGAGATAGATAGATAGATAGATAGATAGATAGATAGATAGATAGATAGATAGATAGATAGATAGATAGATAGATAGATAGATAGATAGATAGATAGAATAAAATAAAAAAATATACAAATAGGTAGATAATTGAGAAAAAAAGAAATAAAGAAAGGCACACATTATACAATTTTCTTATTCAGTTTTCCTTTAGATTTACCAAAAATGTATAATGTGAGGTCACACCTAAACACTTTCAATTTGTATGCAATCAGGCAGGTCCTTGCACTACATAGTTGAAGGTAAATCTAAAGGAAATCAAATAAGAAAATTGTATAATGTATGGCCAGACAAAGAAAGAAGATAAATAGATAGTTAGATAGATAGATAGATAGATAGATAGATAGATAGATAGATAGATAGATAGATAGATAGATAGATAGATAGATAGATATGCACACAGGTAGATGAATGGGAAAGAAAGAAAGAAAGAAAGAAAGAAAGAAAGAAAGAAAGAAAGAAAGAAAGAAAAAGAAAGAAAGGACATAAGAGATAGATAGATAGATAGATAGATAGATAGATAGATAGATAGATAGATAGATAGATAGATAGATAGATAGATAGATAGATAGACAGATGATACAGAGTGCAAGAGAAAGCTAAAATAGATAGATAGATTAAAAGAATAAAGATATGGATAGGTAGTTAAGAAAGAAAAATTAATTAAAATGGAGAAATTAAATGGATAGATAGATAATACATAGTGCATGAGAAATAAAAAATAGATGGAAAGAAAGACAATAAATGGATAGATAGATAGATAGATAGATAGATAGATAGATAGATAGATAGATAGATAGATAGATGAGAAATCTAAAATATATAGGTAGGTGCAAAGAATAAAGATATTGATAGGTAGTTAAGAGAGAAAGAAAATAATTAGATAGATAGATAGATAGATAGATAGATAGATAGATAGATAGATAGATAGATAGACAGTCAGATAATACAGAGTGCATGAGAAATCAAAAATAGATAGAAAGAAAAGAAATGGACAGATGAAGATACAAAGGGTAGATAAATGGGAAATAAAGAAAGAAAGAAGATAGATCAATAGATAGATAGATAATACAGAGTGCAAGAGAAATCTGAAATAGAAAGAAATAAAGAAAGAAAAAAGCCATTCTGAAAAAAACAACATATTCATCCAAACTTGCAGGTCTACATATAAATGTTTTCACACAACATTCACATCATTTTCCAGTTGGATTCCATTAGGAAGCCATGTGACTCCTCGGTGAATGTTGTGTGAAGACATTTATAAGTAAACCCCATTAAAAGTTTTTGAACCATTTTACTGAAATGCACCCCACAGCTGGCCAATACGCCATTTTCCTGTGTACACAACACTAGGCCTGAACCAATATTGCATCATCAGCTGTACAAATACAACATCAATGATAATAATATATGGGCAGAAGATTCACTTTCAGTTACGAGCGATATGAATGGTATCACATATATGACAGGAATTTTTTTATATATGTGTATACTGTATATTCACATACACATACATACGGTATATAGCATATCTATGGTATAAACTATATATAAATATGTTCTCTCATAAAATAGGATGCCTGACTGTTTACAGCATGTCTCTGTACTCTGCGCTCAGTCCCGCGTCCAGTCTTCATTCGCTCAATAAACACTAACCTTGCCTTGGCAGGCCTCCCTCTCCTCATGTATGTTGACGTTCCGATATTTTAGCATGAAATTTGTATGCGTGTTGCTGAAAAGTCTGGCATTACCACAGGAATTATTCCTCCTTGTCTGCAGCCAATGGGACTGAATGGCACATAAACAATGGTGCAGTTGTCCATAGCAACCAGTCAGCTTGCTAGGCAACCCGTCCACTCTGCTATCTATTTTCTCTCCGCCATGTCGGCCCAGGTAATGTTGAGCACCAGAAAAGCTTAGTATGATCCGCTGTTTTATTATAATAATAAAATAGCAGCAGATCATAAACATAAAAGTAGATGACGGGAACGCAGAGGAGCCGAATACCTGCTGTCACGTCCGATCTGCTGAGGCTCACATACCGTTTCTGAATGAGTTCAACCAATTTGCGCAATAAGCCGCGGAGTGGGGAAGGCCTAGTCAGGCCAATCTGCTGCGTTCACCCTCCAGGCCCCACTCCCACCATGGTGCAGGCCTAAGGCCTCTCTATGTAAACAAGGCCTAAGAGTAACAGTTAGGGCCGGTTCACACAGCAGGCGAGGCGAGGCGACTCCGACTTGCCTCGCCGCGACCTGCCGCGGCCTCAGCGGCGACTTGCAAATGACTTCTGTATAGAAGTCAATGCAAGTCGCCCCGAGGTCACCCAAAAGTAGTACAGGAACCTTTTTTCTGAGTCGGAGCGACTCGAGTCGCTCCTCTCAGAACGGTTCCATTGTACAGAACGGGGGCGACTTGCGAGAGCGAGGCGAGGCGAGTCGTGTCGCCTCGCATCGCCCGCTGTGTGAACCGGCTCTTATAGTATATAGACCGTAATGGTGACAATTATAGTAAATATTATGAACAATAATACTATTTTTATGAAGACTAATCTATCGCCATCTCAGAAAACTGCTTCGCTCACCCTCCAAGCTTCCCGCCCCTCACAAGGCACTGCAGGCCTAAGGCAGCTCTATGTAAACAAGGCCCAAAAGCAAAGAATATATATACCATAATGCTGCTGATTATAGTAAACATTATAAGCAATACCGTAATACAGTTATATTTACACCAACTGAAAAGTCTATTCAGTCTTAGGCCTAACTGCTGCACTCACCCCTAGGGTTGCCACCTGTCTGGTTTTGACCTGGACTGTCCGGGTTTTTAAAGGGATAGTCCACCTTTACAAAAAAACCTGCCTATGCAGGTAAGGGATGTTTGTAGATTAACCACTTGCCCACACATATACATCGGCAGAAGGGCACAGGCAGGCAAAGGGGCGTACCTGTACGTCCCTTTGAATTTGACGCCTATCAGGCGCGCGCACGCCCGCCCGCCGCGTGCCACGAGTCCCACAAACTTGGTATTTGCCGGCAGCCCGCGATTGTGGCAAGGAGAGGCAGAATGGGGAGATGACTATGTAAACAAGACATTTCCCTGTTTTGCCTAGCAATATGACAGAGATCTACTGCTCCCTGTCATTGGGAACAGTGATCTGTCATGTTGTAGTGAGCGATTCTGTTTCTCCTAGGTGTGAATGGAGCCACAATTTGGCCACACTCACTGTTCTCTGTGCCGCACTAAGCTGCATTACTACCCTCCTTGGGGCACCCAAACATTTCCCAGGTTTTTTACAATCTTATAATGTATACAAAAAAAAAACATGTCATGCGCCGCTTGGGTTTGGCTTGAAGACCACTTTTCCTCCCTCCTCGTTTGAGTTTTTTTGGTTTTTTTTTTTTTTTGGTTGGTTTTTTGGTTTTTTTTGGTTCTTTCACACTGAGCTGCGGCTGCGTTATCACTAAAGGGCACTCGTTTTAGTGGCGCTTTAGCGCTGTTTAAGCAGTGCTTTTCGACCGCTAACAGGGGAATGATAACCCACCATTAGTGGCCGAAGAAGGGGTTAAAAGCGCCTGTGTTGCAGCACTTCCGAAACGCTTTTCAGGCACTTTGGAAGCGCTGCCCATTAATTTCAATGAGCAGGGCATTTTGGGAGTGCAAACCGCCCCAAAGATGCTGCTTGCAGGACTTTTCCTGTCGTCCCGCAAGCGCACCGCCCCAATGTGAAAAGACACACTGAAATGAATAGGAGGTGGTTTTCAGTCGCTATTTAGAGGCTATTTCTAGCGCTAAAATGCCTGAAAACCTCAACGTGAAAGGGGTCTTATGGCCCATACACAAGATCCGAATATCGTATGAAAACGGTCATCCGAGGAAGAATCGTCCGATTTTCGGATCGTATGTACACTACTTTCGACAGCCGATCACGACCATTCATCCGATCTTATTCGATCGGGCATTCACAAAAAATTTCCTCGTTCGATTCCAGATCGTACGATTTTCGGTTAGTCAGTATAGTTGTCCGAAAATTCAGTACAAATAAATTACAACGCATGACATCACTTCAGATTTATTTTTTCTATCGTACGAGAATTTTTATGACATTCTTTAGCTATTCAATTTCTACTTGCGACTATTAACTGAAAACGGTTATACGATCGGTCATGTGATCGGATGGTGTGTACAGGCCATTAGGCTGTTCCATGTAAACAAGGCCCAACAGCAATGGTGCTGATTATAAGTAATATTATAAATAATAATACAGTTAGGCCCCTTTCACACTGGGGAGGTAGGTGCGCCGGCGGTAAAACACTGCTATTTTTAGTGGCGCTTTACCGCCAATTTCACGGCGCTATTCGGCTGCTAGCGGGACACTTTTACCCCCCTAGCTAGCGTCCAAGAAAGGGTTAAAACCACTGCAAAGCGCCGCTGCATCAGCGCTATGCCGGCGGTATAGCCTCGCTGCCCCACCGCTCCTTCACCGATCTAAAGATGCTGCTAGCATGACTTTTTCTAGCGTCCTGCCAGTGCACCTCTCCAGTGTGAAAGCCCTCAGGGCTTTCACATTGGAGACACAGCAGCGGCTTTCAGGGCACTTTGAGCCCTCAGACCCCTTTCACACTGGGGCGCTTTTCAGGCGCTACAGTGCTACAAATAACGCCTGCAAAGCGCCGCAGTGTGAAAGGGGTCTTATTATAAACAATAATAAAGTTATCACTGTATTTTGACCGATCGAAAAGCCTATCCCATCTCAAGAAACTGCTTTGATCACCCCCCAGGCCTCACTGCAGGCCTAAGGCCGCTCTATGTAAACAAGGCCCAAGAGCAGGAATCTTCAAAACTACAGCCCTCCAGCTGTTGCGGAACTACACGTCCCATGAGGCATTGTAAAACCCTGACATTCACAGACATGACTGGGCATGATGGGAATTGTAGTTTCTGAACAACTGGAGGGCCGTAGTTTGAAGACCCCTGCCCAAGAGCAATGATTATATATATATATATATATAGATATATATATATATATATATATATATGTATATATATATATATAGATATATATATATTCCATAATGGCGCTGATTATAGTACATATTATAAACAATAATACAGTTATTATTCAGGCTGCTGTTTGCTTTTCCACACCCAAAAGCGAGTACAACTGTGTCACCAGTCAGTGACTTTTCTCACTGAATTCTGAGGTGAAAGTTGACATATTTTTGGAGAAATCTTGTGCAGGGTGATGGAATGTGTGGCTGACATTTGCCTTCTTCTACATTACTAGGCCTACCCCCCACCCCCCCTCTCTCTCTCTGTCTCTCTCCCCTTGCAGCGGCAGCCCCGTTCCCCTCAGACTTCTTGTGGTTTGCTGTATTCTGTGAGGGGAGGTTTTGGCGCCCTTTGTCAGGCTGTGAAGCTGAGGCAGGCTTCTCTGTGCCCTCTAGGCCGCACAGTTCAAAAGCTCTCCCTCTTTCTCTCTCTCACTTGCTCACTCTCCCCCTTTGCTCTGCTCCATTTTACTTTTTTTTTTCCCTCTCTCTCAAACTTCTCAGGACACAAACGGAACTTTGAAGCAGTGGAAAGTTTATATAAATAAAACAATATTATAAAAAAAATAAAATAGAAATAATAGAGAGGAAAGGCCAAAAGCTCTGGAATCTGACGCCGTTGCCAGCCACGTCTGGACCTACAAACTGCGATGTGTTTTTTGTTTTTTTTTATTCCTCGGCCGTTCCGTTTTTTTTATTATTATGAATACTCAAAAGAGGTTAGCTCAACTTTTTGGCTCAACTTTTTTTGGCTCGGTATGGCAGTTTGGCTTGTTTGTTTGAAGGGTTAATGTTAGCGTCTCCCCCCACCAGTTCTTCATCGTAAACGTTTATTTCAACTGGCTTTCATGGGCTTTTTTGAAAAAAAAAACCGGATGTAATTTATTATATATCGGCAGGATTGGTATGCCGCTGTAATAAGTGGAGCGTATTCTTGCGACACAAGCTTCTGCTTTGCCCTGTTTGCTAGGTTTGTGGGGGATTTACTAAGACCCCCTTACTTTTGCCGAATCTGTTTATTGTCTATGACATGCACAGCAGGAGGAACCCCATTAATGTATATGACATGCTTAAAAAGGAGGAATCCCATTATTGTCTATGACATGCACGGCAAGAGGAACCTCATTATTATCTATGACATGCACAGCAGGAGGAACCGCATTAATTTTTATGACATGCACAAAGTGAGGAACCCCACTACTGTCTATGACATGCACAGTAGGAGAGACCCCATTATTGTCTATGACATGCACAAAAAGAGGAATCCCATTATTGTCTATGACAAGAGGAACCCCATGATTTTGACATGCACAGCAAGAGGAACCCCCGTTATTGTCTACGATATGGACATGCACTAAACAAGGAATTCTATTGCCTAAAACATGCATGACAAGAGGAACCCCATTATTGTCTATGATATACATGACAAGAGGAACCCCATTATTGTCTATGACATGCATGACAAGAGGAACCCCATTATTGTCTATGACATGCATGACAAGAGGAACCCCATTATTATCTATGACATGCATGACAAGAGGAACCCCATTATTGTCTATGACATGCATGACAAGAGGAACCCCATTATTGTCTATGACATGCACGACAGAAGGTACCCCATTTATTGTCTACAACCTGCATGACAAGAGGGACCCCACTGTTGTCTATGACATGCACGACCAAAGGAACCCCATTATTGTCTTATGTCATGAAAGACAAGAGGAACTCATTTATTGCCTATGCCATACATGACAAGGGGAATCCCATTGTTGTCTATGACATGCACAGCACGAGGAACCCCGTAAATATCTACGACATGGTTGACACGAGGAACCCCATTATTGTCTAAGACATTCAGAGCAGGAAGAACCCCATTAATGTCTATGACATGCTTGACAAGAGGAAACCAATTATTGTCTATGGCATGCACAACAGGAGGGACTCTATTAATGTCTATGACACATTTGACAAGAGAACCCCATTATTGTCTATGACATACAGAACAAGAGAAACCCCATTATGCTCTATGCATGCACAGCAGGAGGAACCCCATTAATGTCCATGACATGCACCACAAGAGAAACCCCATTGTTGTCTATAACATGCACAGCAGGAGGAACCCCATTATTGTCTATGACCTGCTTGACAAGAGGAACCCCATTATTGTCTATGATATGGACAACAAGGGGTATCCCATTATTGTCTATGGCATGCACTAAACAAAGACTTTTATTATCATCTACAACATGCATGACAAGATGAATCCCATCATTGTCTATGACATGTACAACAAAAGAAACCCCCAATAGTGTCTATAAAATGAATGTCAAGAGGAACCCCATTTTTTCCTTTGACATACATCACAAGGGGAATCCCATTGTTGTCTAGAGGAATCCCGTTACTGTCTACTACATGCATAACAAAAGGAACCCCGTTATTGTCTACAACATGGTTAAAAAGAGTGCTCCAGTTTTAGTAACTCCCCCCCCCCCCCCCCCCCCATGGGGGAGATTTACTAAAACTGGAGCACTCAGGATCTGGTGCAGCTGTGCATGGTAACCAATCAGCTTTTAGGCCTTTGTCAAAGATTAACTGAACAAGCTGATTGGCTACCATGCACAGCTGCACCAGATTTTGCACTCTCCAGTTTTAATAAATCTCCCCCACTGTGTTCTAATATATACAACTGGACTAAATTATGTTTTCTTTATCCCTTTGAGTGGTAATTCACTATCTTTTATCAACCAATCAGAATTCCTACTGCTTAAATCAAACCAGTACAAGACAGATTCTGATTGGCTGCTAAAAATGTACTATACTTAAGAATTAGAACTTTTTATTGAAGAAGGCCGTAGAGCAAATACAATGCAAAAAGGCAAAAAAAATCAATTTGCGGCATTGGGAAAAAAAAAAAAGCGACACTATAGCTTTTTATTGAGCTGTTAAAGTGGAAATATGAAGGCGGATTAGTCAGGAGGGGTCCTGGGGAGGCTTTGCCTCGAATGCCCGCTGGAAATAACTTCTTCCCGGGCTTCTCCTGGCTCCCTGCCCGGTATTGCATTTACTATCCACTATATGCTAACTACTTCCACATATATAGATAGAATTATATGGGAGAGCAGGTCACAGGGGTGTCCTGAGTACACCTCATGCTCGAAAATAACTTTGCGGCCAATGCAAGTGGGGTTGAAAGGGGGGGGGGGGGGGGCGGCTACAACAACACAGAATTTTGCAAATACCGTTAACTACCATGTGCAAAAAAAAAAAGTTATTGGAATTTGCAAACTTTTCGCAGCGACTGTATTTTTTTTTTCTTATTCCAGTTGCGGCTCGGGTTTCCAGTGAGACGCGAAGTTTTGCAAAATAAACAAAAAGAAAGGGAAAGTTATTAAAGGCGGTGGGGGGGGGGGGGGGTGGTAATAGGAGGGGGGGTGGAGTTGTGCAGCTGTCACAATATGCAGCCTATGGAAAGATGTTGTGATTGCAAGGCGGAGATAAATCACTCTTGAAAGGTTCTCCAAGGAAAGTTATGGCCTCCATTGCCCCATCTAATAGACACCCTGTAACCTTCTTAAATGCAAACTGCAGAAAGCATTTCAGGAGATGCAATGATTAATGCGTGATTTATAATAGAGAGGGGAAGAATGCAAAGATCAGAGGCTGGCTCCTAATTACAGGGGAGGATGGGGGGGGGGGGGGGGGTTGGGGCCCTTCTCTGCTGTTAAAAGTCACTAATGTATGCAGCTGTAAGTGGTATAGCACACACTCACACATATATATATATATATATATATATATATATATATATATATATATATATATATATATATATATATATATATTATACACGCAGAAGGACGCAGCACCTCTCTGCAGCCTGGAAAGTACATAATGATAAATAGCACTGCATGCACTGACTGGCAGTTTATATATTTGAATCTATTGATCGCTAATGTACATGCACTGTGGAATATTCCTTCTCACAGGACGACCCATTGAAGACACAGCGTTCTCACCTACTGCACAGCACAGGATGATAATGTAACCCACGCAACGCCAAGACAAGCTCTGTATATACCGTACTCTATGGCCACTGACGCAGCACATTTTGCACAGAATAGAACAATGCTGTAGTGCAAGTCTGCATGGATTGTTGTCTTTGCACATTAATTATTTAGAGCTCTGTACATAATTATATGGAAGGGTTACCTGCTGCCCTGCATCGTGGCCGGCCACACTGGGATCCTGGATGTGACAACTGACAAACTTAGTACATTGTATTGGTAAATGTTGTACATTGTAAAGAATATAATGTTGCACTGAGTATCATAACACCTAAACCCCTAATATTATTTTTATTATTACATTATTATTATTATACAGGGTTTATATACTTTTAGATTGTAAACTCTAACGAGCAGGGCTCTCTGATTCCTCTTGTACCAAATTGTAATGTAACTGTAATGTCTGCCCTCATGTTGTAAAGCGCTGCGCAAACTGTTGGCGCTATATAAAACCTGTATAATAATAATAATAATATAGCACCAACAGTTTGTGTAGCGCTTTACACACATGTTTTTCTGCTAGTTTCCCTACGCCTTTCTACGCCCAACATGCAGAGTCCTATTCTATTTGTCCTCATTCACAATTGCATGTTTAGTCCTCCTACTCTCTACACCAGGGGTCTCCAAACTTTCTAAACACAGGGCCGGTTTACTATCATTCAGACTTTAGAGGGGCCAGACTGTGGCCAGTAAGAGTGGAAAATATCCTGGTGTAGGTAACAACACCCCATCCTTTGGGTCAATGGGAGGTACAGTATAGTGCCCCATCCTTTGGATCTGTTAGAGGTATAGTGCCCCATCATTGGCTTCAGTGGGAGGAATAGTGCCCCATCATTGGTATCAGTGGGAGGAATAGTGCCCCATCGTCGGCTTCAGTTGGAGGAACACTGTCCCATCATTGGCACCAGTGGGAGGAATCGTGTCCCACCATTGGCACCAGTGGGGGGAATAGTGTCCCATCATTGACACCAGTGGGAGGAATAGTGCCCCATCATTGGTATGAGTGGCAGAAATAGTGTCCCATCATTGGCACCAGTGGGAGGAATAGTACCCCATCATTGGTATCAGTGGCAGAAATAGTGTCCCATCATTGGCATAAGTGGGAGGAATAACGTCCCATCATTGGTATCAGTGGGAGGAATAGCGCCCCAAGGGCCAGATAAAGGCAAGCAAAGGACCGCAAGCAAAGGGCCGCATCCGGCCCCTGGGCCACAGTTTGAAGACCAGGTGGGCAGCAAGGATTTAATGGACACACACAGCCGCGGTTTGTGAGCGTGCCTTCTTGGTTGCCCCCAGAGCAAGTTCTGGGGGCCCCCGGCAGAAGAGATGCGCCAGGAGCACCAGCGGGGAACCTGAGAAGAGGAGAATCCTGGCTGCTCTGTGCAAAACCACTACACAGAGCAGTTAAGTATAATATGTTTGTTATTGTAGAAAAAACAAGCAAAGCTTTAGTATTACTTTAAAATGTATTCAATATCCACAAAGGATGTAAATCCATATATGTGTGCACCAAAAGCACTTAGCCCACGTAGACTTTTGACGCATTCACTTTTGCGTTTTTTTTTTTACCTTGCTGCGTTTGGGATGCCATTAACAATGAATGGCCCCACAAACACGACACACTGTTTTACCGTAAAGATGCGAATGGGACCTTGCGGATATGAACGGTGCGCTAGCTGCTAAATACCAGCGAGCACATGGATACATCAGTACAACCCCCCCCCCCCCAAAAAAAATACCGCAAGGCTCCTTTCACATTGGAGCGGACGGGCATTGACGGTAAAACGTTGATAGTTTTAGGCTGGATTCACACCTATGGCATTTTTTGTGCTTTTTGCATTTTGCAGATTTGCACTACAGAACGTGTTCCATAGGAATCCATGTTAAATGGACTGTAGGGCAAATCTGCAAAATGCAAAAAAGCACTAAAAATGCATAGGTGTGAATCCAGCCTAAGCGGCGCTTTACGGTTATTTTGGCGGCGCTATTTGGCCCGAATGCATAGCTTCACACCTATGCATTTTTAGTGCGTTTTGCAGTTTTCAGATTTACCCTACAGAATGTTAAATAGACAATAGACAGTGTTAAAAAGCACTAAAAATGCATAGGTGTGAATCAGGCCTAATGCTGTTTCGATCTAAACTCGCCGTTTCCTTATGGCCTGGTTCACACCTATGCAGTTTGCTTTTGATCTGTTTCTGCAGGGATTTTTTGTGGTGCGTTTTGTGTTTTTGCACACGGGTTTTGGACAAGTCACTGAAACTTTTCCAAAAACGCAGCGGCGGAAAAAAAGCATAGATGTGAACATGTCCCATAGGAAACCGTGTTAAATGGACTGCAGTGCGTTTCTGCAAAAAGCACCAAAAAAAAAAAAAGCATAGGTGTGAACCAGGCCTAACACCTGCATGCAAAAGCCCTAAGGCTAGGTTCATACCTGTGGGAGTGGCGCCACTGCGGTACCACACAAATTCCTGCAGCTGCAACCTCCCGCACAGAAAAAAAGGTGGGACTCGCGGGCGGGTGCCTTTAATCCTAACGGCACGCCGCCTGCACTGGCTGCGATTTCCAAAGTAGTGCAGGGACTTCTTTCCTGCGTTTTTCACGGGACACGGCAGCGCATTTAAATAAATAGGCTTGTCGTACCCGCGCAAAAAACGCAGCCCCCCCGCGTATATATGTGAGCCTAGTCTAAGGCTTTTTTTTTGCGTGCCTTTTCTTTTTACGAAATATTGCTATATATTTATCATGTGACCACGGGAATAAAGCTTTTGGATCCTTTCGAAGGGAATCCTTGATGTTTTGATGACATTTTTTTCACTCTACGAAACGCAGTGTCGCGTTTGCGGTGCCATTCCTTGTTAACGGCAGGCCAAATGTGGAACGCAGGCGTGCAACAAACATGGGGGGGGGCGCCGATTTATATAAAAAATATAGATTTATAAAAAAAAAAATTAAAAGCTACACAAGCTACTTTTCCGCACGCAGGGTGGTCTATAAAATTAAACTGGGTGCCCTATGCGCGCCGTGTGAAAAAAAAAAAACTGGGTGCCCTATGTGCGCTGTGCGAAAAAAAAACTTGGTGCCCTATGCGCGCAGTGTGAAAAAAAATAATTGGGCGCCCAATGTGCACCGTGCGAAAAAAAAACTGGGTGCCCTATGCGTGCCATTCGGAAAAAAAACTGGGTACCCTATGCGTGCTGTGTGAAAAAAAAAACTGTGAGCCCATACCCGCCGTGCGAAAAAGAAACTGGGATCCCTATGCGTGCCGTGCAAGAAAAAAAAAAACGGGCGCCCTATGTGCGCCGTGCAGAAAAAAAAACAGGTGCCCTATGCACACGGTGCAAAAAATAAAAACGGGTGCCCTATGCGCACCGTGCGGGAAAAAAAACTGGGTGCCCTATGTGCGCCGTGTGAAAAAAAACTGGGTGTCCTATGCGCACCGTGCAAAAAAAAAAAAAAAACGGGCGCCCTATGTTCGCCGTGCAAAAAATAAATAAACAGGTGCCCTATGCGCTGTGTGAATAAAAAAAATGGCTGCCCTATGCGCGCTGTGTATAGAAAAAAAAATAAGCGCCCTATGCACGCCGTGCAAAAAAAAATGGGTGCCCTATGAGCGCCGTGCAAAATAAAAACTGGGTGCCCTATGCGCACCGTGCGAAAAAAAAAACTGGGTGCCCCAATGCACGCCGTGCGAAAAAAAATGGGTGTCCTATGAGCGCCGTGCAAAAAAAAACTGGGTGCCCTATGCACGTCCTAAAAAAAAAAAAGCGCCTTTGTAAAATGCTAAATGTGAATGGAGCCTAATGCATTCTCTTTGCACTATCTGCACTGGTCAGAGATGACTTGCATGTCTCAAGCCGCAGGAAGGGCCTCCCCCCCACCCAAGCTCCGCACATTCCCAGCAAACTTCATGCGAAGTCTGGCTGCAAAAAGATACAGCACAGCCTCGCCAACCTGATTGGCCTTCACACCCATCCGTCAAAGCGCGTCCCGGAACCGGATTGGCTAAAGCGCAACTCCGCTCAGCTCCGTCTAGACTGAGCCGCGCCCCTTTCTCTCCAACACCCGTGGCCTGATTGGCCACAGTCCCCATCCTTCACGCGCGTCCCGGAAGCGGATTGGCTAAAGCGCACGGTCTAGACTCGTCCTCCCCAGGACGGGGAGAGGAGGAGGCGGGGCTTCCGCTTTGCTTGCTGCTCCCCCTCTCCTCTCCAGCACCTCTCCCCTCCCTCCTCCCCTCCCCCTCCCGGCCGAGATCGAGCAATTGCAAAATGTGCCGAGCTCAGCAATTCTCCAGATGCACTAAAAAGAAAAGGAAATACACCCTGAGTTTTTTTTTTTTTTTTGGTGCATGAATCTTCCGCAGCACCTCACCCTTCCCTGCACCACACACAGCCATCTGCACCCCCAACCCCCACCCCAGGCATGCCCCCCCTCCCCCACCACCATGCATACAGAATACAAAAATAGAGAAAAGTGAATTGCAATCCACGTACCATGGTGCATGCAAAGTGTGCGGTACGGGGGGGCGTTACATGGCTCGGGTCGGTGGTGGCTTCATTTTTCTCACACCTTTTACAACAGTCTGCAAAGTTGGCAGCAGCCCGGAAGGAGGAGGAGAAGGCTGGGCACGGGCACTTCCTCTGGGTGGCCGGTGGGGGGCGCTCTGCTCTGCTTTGGAAGGGATTAGCATTTATTTTTGGCCGGTTGATCCGGGATGGAGGAGGGGGGGGGCACTTTGCACAAGTTGCAATCTCTCCCTTCTGTTTCCGCAATCGCTGCGATTTGCATAGTTTGCAGGGATCAGCCAATGGGAGGCCGGGGCAAGGGTTCTCCGGGGAGGGGCAGAGGCACAGGGAGGGGTGCAGTGTGCTCAGAGCTGCAGGCTGGACATTGCTTCAGTCCCTTCTCCTCTCCTAAGGCAGCCAATGACACTCCAGGTGCAGCTGGTATTCCAGATCTAGGTGGGCTCAGGCAGGATTTGGGTGGGTCAAAGTGGACCTAAAACTTTTTTTTTCCTGTGGGTTAAGGAAGGGTTAAAAATAAATGCACCCTAAGGCCATATTTGCAAGGAAGGGTTAAAAATAAATGCACCCTAAGGCCGTAATCACACCTGCGCAACGCATCACTTTTTTTTTTTTTAGCACATGCATTTACGTGAATGGGCTTCAGTGTGCATGACAAACGCACCAAAGCACCTTCGGCACTTTTTTTTTTTTTTGCAGATTAAGGATGGGTTAAAAATAAATGAACCCTAAGACCGCATTTGCAAGGAAAGGTTTAAAAATAAATGCACCCTAAGGCCGTAATCGCACCTGTGCGACACATCACTTTTTTTAGCACATGCATTTACTTGAATGGGCTTCCGTGTGCATGACAAACGCGCCAAAGTAGCTTCTGCACTTTTTTTTTTTTTGCAGGTTAAGGAAGGGTTAAAAATAAATGCACCCTAAGACCGTATTTGCAAGGAAGTGTTAAAAATACATGCACCCTAAGGCCGTAATCGCACCTGCGTAACACATCAGTTTTTTTTTTTAGCACATGCATTTACTTGAATGGGCTACCATGTGCATGACAAACGCGCCAAAGTAGCTTCTGCACCTTTTTTTTTTGCAGGTTAAGGAAGGGTTAAAAATAAATGCACCCTAAGGCCGTAATCGCACCTGCGTGACACATCAGTTTTTTTTAGCACATGCATTTACTTGAATGGGCTACCATGTGCATGACAAACGCGCCAAAGTAGCATCTGCACCTTTTTTTTTTGCAGATTAAGGAAGGGTTAAAAATAAATGCACCCTATGCCCGTATTTGCAAGGAAGAGTTAAAAATAAATGCACACTATGCCCGTATTTGCAAGGAAGGGTTTAAAAATAAATGCACCCTAAGGCCGTAATCTCACCTGCACGACGCACCACTTTTTTTTTTAGCACATGCATTTATTTGAATGGGCTTCCGTGTGCATGAAAAAACGCACCAAAGTAGCATCTGCACCTTTTCTTTACAGGTTAAGGAAGGGTTAAAAATAAATACACCCTAAGACCTCATTCGCAAAGAAGGGCTTAAAATAAATGAAATGCACCCTAAGGCTGCATTTGCACGTAAGGGCATAAAGTAAATGCACCCTAAGGCCGCATTCGCAAGGAAGGGTTTAAAAATAAATGCACCCTAAGGCCGTAATCACACCTGCGCGACACATCACTTTTTTTTTTTTTAAGCACATGCATTTACTTGAATGGGCTTCCGTGTGCATGACAAACGCGCAAAAGTAGCTTCTGCACTTTTTTTTTTTTTTTTGCAGGTTAAGGCTGGGTTCACACCGCTGCGGCTGGGAGACCCGGATGTGATTCGCACCGCACTGCAGTGCAAATCACATCCGATCTCTGTAGCGATGCGAGTTCAGCCATACAGATAGTATGGCTGAATTCGCAATCGCACCCGCCGCAAACTCGCACGGGACCCTTTTTTTGGTCCGCAGCAGAATCGGATCGCATGGGTGTTCACACCATGCGATCCGATTCCTGTCCGAGTTTGCAGATCGCACTGCGATATGCGGACTGATCTGGGGGTGTCATTAAGATTTCATTGACACTCCCAGCAGTCCGCATAGGGCAGTGTGAACTGCCGGCGGGAGGCATGCGATGCGGGAAAACGCAGTGTATTCGTGGCGTTCCCGCATCGCTACGGTGTGAACCGATGCGGGAAAATGCCACGGATTCGCGGCGTTTTCCCGCATCGCATTTTTTTGCTGCGGACCAAAAAAAGGGTCCCGTGCGAGTTTGCGGCGGGTGCGATGCGAATTCAGCCATACTATCTGTATGGCTGAACTCGCATCGCACAGAGATCGGATGTGATTTGCACTGCAGTGCGGTGCGAATCACATCCGGGTCTCCCAGCCGCAGCGGTGTGAACCCAGCCTAAGTAAGGGTTAAAAATAAATGCACTGTAAGGTCATAATCGCAACCTGCACAACGCATCACTTTTTTTAACACATGCATTTACTTGAATGGGCTGCCTAATGCTTGACAAACGCGCCAAGGTAGCATCTGCACTTTTTTTTTTGCAGGTTAAAGAAGGATTAAAATAAAGGCACCCTAAGGCCGGGTTCACACCGCTGCGATGCGGGAACGCCGCGAATCCGCTGCGTTTTCCGGCATCGCACGACTCCCGCCGGCAGTTCACACTGCCCTATGCGAACGGCTGGGAGTGTCAATGATATGTTAATGACACCCCCAGATCCGATCGCATATCGCAGTGCGATCTGCCGACTCGCACAAGAATCGGATCGCATGGTGTGAACGCCCATGCGATCCGATTCTGTTGCGGACGAAAAAAAGGGTCCCGTGCGAGTTTGCTGCGGGACCGCTGCGAGTTCAGACATACTATCTGTATGGCTGAACTCGCAGCGCTACGGAGATTGGATGTGATTTGCGGTGCGAATCACATCCGGATCTCCCCCCGCAGCAGTGTGAACCCAGCCTTAAGGCCATAATTGCGCCTACGTGACGCATTACTGTTTTTTAGCACATGCATTTAACTGTATGGGCTTTATTATGCGTGACAAAAGCGCCAAAGTAGCGTCTGCACCTTTTTTTTTTTGCAGGTGAAGGAAGGGTTCAAAATAAATGCACCCTAAGGCCGTATTTGCAAGGAAGGGTTAAAAATAAATGCAACCCTAAAACCCCATACACACTATTAGATTTTCTGCTGACTTTTGTCTTCAGATTTACCAAAACCATGTAGTGGAAGGGCCTGCCTGACTGCATACAAATTGAAACTCCTAAGGTTTGACCTCATATTACATGGTTTTGGTAAATCCGAAGGAAAAAATCAGCAGAAAATTTGCACATGCGCGACACATCACCTTTTTTTAAGCACATGCATTTACTTGAATGGGCTTTTGTAAACGCGCCAAGCAGCTTCATCACCTTTTTTGAGCCTTGCGCGGTTTTGCTATGTGCGCGTTTCACGCAACAAAAGGCAGGACCGCTACACACGTTTAGAGGGACCATAAAGGCGCAGTCACCCCTAGGCATTCTGAGAACTTGAGCAGAAATGCACGTTTCTGCCCGCGTTTTTGGAAAGGCGTGGCAAAACGCGCTTGTAGGGCCATTCGTTTTTTTTTTTTTAAATGGCCCCTTATTTTCTAATGGCACCCCAAACCTGCGCATTGCATGTTGCACGTTTATCAAGCATAGGACAGCGAGCGAATAGGCTGCCCTGTGCTGTCATGTAATAAATGCTTAAAAATAAGCATGAATAAAATGCGTCACGTCGCACAGGTGTGAATGGGGCCTGAGCCTGGGCGCACGTCATGGGTACAGCTGCCCGTTCATTTGAATGGGCTGCTGTATTTGCAAGAAACACTGCATAGAATCGCATGGTGCTAAGGGGAAAGCACGGGCGTTTTGCCGATGCATAGAGAGAATTATCAATTGATATGAATTAATTAGGAATTATTGGCACTCCATGCGTCTGCTAAAGAGCAGCGGGTTGGGAATGCACTCAATTTTGTCAGTGTTCTTGACCTGTGCAAGTGTGAACCTAGCCCAAGAATTGATGACACCTCCTGCATCTACTAAAGAACAGTGCGATTTGAACATTTGCGATTTGAACCACACAAGTGTGAACCCAGCCTTAAACTTTTTTTTTTTTTATCTGCAGATTAGCGAGGGGTTAAAAAAAAGAATAAATGCACTCATAAAGTAAAAAGAATAAAAATGTGCATGGATTACATTTTTACACTGCAAAGCATTGCAGCCGTGATCAGGCTCCTGCAGACTATCCCTCCAGCACCAGAACTGTACAGAGGTACCGGCGTTCCTTTGCAGGGCTGGAGGAAGTATCAATGGACTTGCGGGGGTGTGGGGACATCATGACAGCACTTGTGCTCCATTGAGAACTGAAGGTCCCTGTGCCTGGGTGGCATATGGGTCTTGTAGTCTTTCATTCATAGAGCTGTGTGAATGGATGAGGCAGCCATGTGGGCGGTGCCATGCGCATCAGCGCCAAATTCAAAAAGTATGTAGGCGTAGCTCCCAACTGTCCCTGATTTGGAGGGACTGTCCCTGATTTGGAGGGACTGTCCCTGATTTGGAGCAATGTCCCTCTGTCCCTCTTTTCCCCTAATTTGTCCCTCATGTTGGTCTGATCCATATAGTTATATATAAAATGCACTATATATCTTTCAAAAAGTGTTTCCCAGCGCTAAACCTTTCATCCAAATTCTAATTTCTTTGTCAATTTTAAAAGCCAATATAAAGGAATCGTAGTGGTAAAAAAAAGTCCTTGTGGATTTAAAGCGGGAGTCCGCCGGGAATCCGCGTTTTTTTTTTTTTTTTAAAGCCAGCAGCTACAAATACTGCAGCTGCTGACTTTTAAAATAGTGACACTTACCTGTCCAGCGCGCCCGCGATGTCGGCACCCGAAGCCGATCTCTCGATCGTCTCTTGGGTGCTGCCGCCGCCATCTTGGGTATGGGAATCAGGAAGTGGAGCCTTTCGGCTTCATTTCCCGGTTCCCTACTGCGCATGCGTGAGTCGCGCTGCGCAATAAGGATGGACCCGCTGCCTCTGGGATCTGTGTTTCCCAGCAGGCAGCGGGGGACTTTCGGAAAGGGGCGTAATCTACGCCCCTTTCCGCAGAGAGCTATCCCGGAAGTGGGTGCAGATACCTGTACTGTACAGGTACCTGCACCCCCCTCCCCCCTGAAAGGTGCCAATTGTGGCACCGGAGGGGGGGAGGGTTCCGATGAGCGGAAGGTCCACTTTAGGGTGGACCTCCGCTTTAATTAACTTTTTTGGGGGTTAATTCTCCTTTAAGGGGGTGTGGCAGGGGGGCGTGTCCTATGCCTACATGTGTTTGCTGGTAGGTGTCCCTCATTCCCATCTCAAAATGTCGGGAGGTGTGTGTAGGGTAAAAGCACGCCGTGATTGAGAGGAGGGCGGTGGGGTTGAAGGTGGGAGACTGCAAAAAGGCACGGGCACCATGATACAATGTAACATAGCTGGACTTTAAAATCCCTGTGATGGTCTTAGTGGTCCTGTTAGGGAGAGTAATGCCCCGTACACACGGCCGTAAATTTAGACGGAAATGGTCCGATCGGATTATGTTGTCGGAAAATCCGATCGTGTGTGGGCTCTTTTTTTCCGTCGGAAATTCAGATGGAAAAAGTTTGAGAGCAGGCTCTAAAATTTTCCGACAACAAAATACGATCAGGCAAAGTAGATTGTTGATCCAGAAAATATATAATGGTCTTAGGGCAGCCTTTTTGGGACAATTGAACAGCATTAGTAAAAAATAAAAATAAAAAATAAAAAGACAGGGTCTTAAAGCGGAACTTCAATCATTTTTTCATCTTTCCATCTATTAAATCTTCTGCCATTGTTATTGTTGTTTTAACTTTGGATAGTAAAACATTTTTTTTTTCTGCCAGTAAATCCCTTATAAAGCCCACTTCCTGTTTCTTGTCTGGTCATTAGCCTAGGTTTATGACATCATACACAGCTCTCTCACTCTCCTGAGAGTTTTGCCAGGAAGGGAGGGGGGTGAGTCATAAGAGGGCCAGTGAGAGCTGCAGAGCTGGAGGCGTGCCTCTGTGTGCCTACGTAAATCCAGGAAGCTTCAGCTGCCCACAGTTAAAATGGCGGCAGCCAGACTCAGTGGAGGGAGATTTCTGCAGCATGTTTGGCAAGTACAGAATCGCAGTATATATAAAATAATATGCAAAGTGGTTGAAGGGAAGCTTCAGAATGGCAAAGATGTTTTTATTACAAATTATGTGAGCGGACTGCGGTTTCTCTTTAAAGGACAAGTATATCTAAAGCCAAAACTTTTTTTTGTTCATTTTGGATAGAGTCGGGGAGGGTGAAAACCTTTGGCAGTTTTTTTTGCCATCTGCCTCTCAGCCCCCAAAACTGGGACACAGACATCAATACAAACCTGACAGCTGTTTCGTTGTTCCAATTCACCACCAATCTACCTAAATGAAAAAAAAAAAGTAATTTTTAACATATAGAGATATATGTGTATATATATATATGTATATATATATATATATATATATATATCTATATATATATATATGTATGTATATATATATATATATATATATATCTATATATGTAAAAAAAAAATTCATTTAGATAGATTGGTGGTGAATTGGAACAACGAAACAGCTGTCAGATTTATATATATATATATATATATATATATATATATATATATATCTATATCTATATCTATATATCTATCTATATATATATATCTATATATATATATCTATATATATCTATATATCTATATATATATATATATATATATATATATATATATATATATATAAAACCCCAGCTTCTCAAATCCAATACCATCGCCCCCCCATAAGTGCCTACATACCTCCTCGGGCGGTGGTCACCTCCTGTGCTGTCCATTCTGCAAAGTGAGCTTGTTACTTTTATTCGGCATTGGGAAAATACAGCTGTGGCAATCAGGTCTCATTCACGTGGGGTGGGGCAAAAAAAGGTGGTTGAGCCAGTGGTTTTACCTCCTTCTGACCGCCCACCTAAAGCCCCTTTCACACGGGCACATCCATCTTGCAGATTCCGCTCGCTCAGCGGGAAGATCGCTCCACTGATCCCCACTGAGCAGGAGGATGACAGGTCTCTGTCCACTCACTGTGCAGAGCGGACACAGTCCCGCTCTCCTCTATGGGGAAATCGGATGGAAAATAAGACCACCATCCGTCTGGCTTTTGCGTGGATCATATCGGATTGGCGGCGGGTGTCAGCAGACATCCGCAGCTCCATAGAGGAGACTGGAAAGTTCAGTGAGGTCCGCCTGAAAAACGGACAGGCAGACCTGATCGGAAAACCCGCGTGAAAAGTTCCCTAATTCCGCGTACACACGATCGGAAATTCGGCCAGCACAAGACTGATGAGAGCTTTTGGTTCGGAAAATGCGATCGTGTATATGCTCCATCGGACTTTTGCTGGCTGGATTTCGGCCAGTAAAAGATTGAGAGCATGTTCTTAATTTTTCGGTCTGAAAAAGTTCCTATCCGAAAATGCGTTCGTGTGTATGCAATTCCGACGCACAAAAACTCAGGCATGCTCAGATTCAACTACGAGACGGAAGCTATTGGCTACCGGCTATTGAACTCCCTTTCTCTAGTCCCGTCGTACGTGTTGTACGTCACCGCGTTCTTGGAGGTCGGAATTTGGTGTGACCTTGTGTATGCAAGACAGCTTGAGCGAAATCCCATCGGAATTGCGTTGGGGAAAACCATCTGAGCTTTTTCCTACCAAAATTCAGATCGTGTGTATGCGGCATAAAAGTTAAAGCGATTGTAAATCTCAGACATGAAATATGAACAGAGCATATCCCTTTATAGTGTGTCGCAAATTAAAAGCACAAAGTGCGGCTTCATTCTTTTCCAGTTTCCCCCGGGTGGAAGTGAGCAGGGATGGCTGCCATCAAGCCAGATGGTGTCCAGAGAGGACTCATCAGAGAAATCATCAAACGCTTCGAGCAGAAGGGCTTCCAGTTGGTGGCTATGAAGTTTCAGCAAGTCAGTAAATGCCCCGTACACGCGATTGGACTTTCTGACAACAAAACCGTGGATGTTTGTTCGAAGGATGTTGGCTCCAACTTGTCTTGCATACACACGGCCACACAAATGTTGGCCAACAATTAGGAACGTAGTGACGTACAAGATGTACGGCGAGCCGATAAAAAGGAGGTTCAGTAGTCATGTGATATCTCCATTACGAATGCTAGTTTTACAAGACCGTGTGCTTCCGGCTCCAACTTGATTCCGAGCATGCGTGAACTTTTCTGCGACGGACTTCTGTACACATGATCGGAAAGTCCGACAACAAAGTTTTTTGGCGGAAAATTTGAGAACTTGCTAGCCAACATTTGTTGGAGGAAAGTCTGACAAATGTTTTATGGAGCATACACACGGTCGGACTTTCAGCCAACAAGCTCACATCCAACATTTCCCGTCGGAAAATCTCACCATGTCTACGCGGCATCAAGGGCACCTTCAATGGCACTACATTGACCTGAAGGACTGTTCCTTCTACAATGCACTGGTGGACTATATGAACTCTGGCCCTGTGGTTGCCATGGTCAGGCCGGGTTTTAATGTGGTGAAAACTGACTGTGTCATGCTGGGAGAGACCAACCCAGTTGACTCCAAACCCGGGTTCCTTGTACAATGCACTGGTGGACTACATGAACTCTGGCCCTGTGGTTGCCATGGTCAGGCCGGGTTTGAATGTGGTGAAAATTGGCCGTGTTATGCTGGGAGAGGCCAACCCAGTTGACTCCAAACTCGGGTTCCTTGTACAATGCACTGGTGGACTACATGAACTCTGGCCCCGTGGTTGCCATGGTCAGGCCGGGTTTGAATGTGGTGAAGACTGGCCGTGTCATGCTGGGAGAGACCAACCCAGTTGACTCCAAACCCGGGTTCTTTGTACAATGCACTGGTGGACTACATGAACTCTGGCCCCGTGGTTGCCATGGTCAGGCCAGGTTTGAATGTGGTGAAGACTAGCCATGTCATGCTGGGAGAGACCAACACAGTTGACTCCAAACCCGGTACCATCAGGGGAGACTTCTGCATACAGGTTGGAAGGCACATTTGTCCCGGCAGTGACTCCATGGAAAGTGTTGAGAAAGCAAATTCCTTGTGGTTCAAAGAAGATGAACTGGTTTAAGATGAACTGGTTTAATACAACTTTGCCTATCAATGGCTGTACGAGAACTGAGCTGCCCTCTGCTGGTTACCCAGTTGTCTGCTAACTGCTCCTCAAAGTATTAATAACCAGCAATTGCCTCTCTACCTTCTCATGTTCTGGTAGTTCAGAGTGACATCACAGCACTCGTATTCCAATAAATCCCTAAAACTTAAAAAAAAGCAAGAAGTGTAATTTCTCTCTGCTGCTTCGTTCCTCTGCTATCAGCATGAATCACTTCTGACAAATTTTCCTGACATCAAGAGAAAATTGGTGACAGGGAGGGATTTCCAGCTGATTGACAGCCTTGGCTCTGTTTTTGTGTGCTGCGTGTAGTCAAGGGGGGGGGGGGGCGGGTTCTATTCCCTCCAATCAGCTCTCCTCACTGAGATCTCTGACCCCTTTTTTTCTGAAATCTCAGACAAACTGTATACATTTTGGACTTTGAGCAGACGTGGAGGAGAGAACACTGCAGATAAACAGGTACAAATTATGTAGAAGTATTTGCTCAATCTCCTTGTATCACCTGAGGCCAGTCACTTAACTGGTTATAGGTAAGGGTTTACAACCACTTTAATATAGGTGTGCGCAGCCTATTGCATTAGGATGTGCACCTCAAAGCTCAAATGCATACATGTGTATATATACTGACGGTGTCAGTCGGGCAGAGATTGGTGTCAATAGGAAAGTGGATGGTGTCAGTAGTTTTTATTTTTATTATTTTTTTACAATATTTTTAGGAGCCCCGTTAGGGAGCTTTGATGAAATATCTGGGGTTTAAACAGGAGGAACCTGCACAGTAATTAGGGTGTGCTCAGGCACACCTGGCACACCCTGTGCGCACGCCTATGCAATTAAATGGTCTGGCGTCTTACACATGCTATGGCCACAACACTTTGCTTCACAACTACAGCAAAATTGCTATCCCCTGCCACGTTCAGCGGGCGGTAGTGTCGCCAAAAGTGACCCATTCAGGTGAAAAGCAGGTGAAAAACATTTAACTCCTTACTTACTCCTAACTTAATTCCCGACTAAATGACGGCTGGGCGGCGCAGCTCTTGTTCTGGGTGGACGTTATGTGACGGCCCTCCAGAACGACCGGCCGCGGCGATCGGTGGTGAGGTGTGTCAGCCTGACACACCGCTACACCAATATCAGTAAAGAGCATCTGACGGAGGCTCTTTATCACGTCATCAGCCGTGTCCAATCACGGCTGATCACGATGTAAACAGAGATGTTTTTCCTCACTCGAGAAGACGTGAGTAGGTGAGAGCTGATCGGCTGCTATCCTGATGGGGGGGATGGTCTGTGCTGATTATTTATCAGTTCAGCCTTTCCTTGGATGCCCATCCAGGACCACCAGGATGCCACCAGGACCATCAGGGATGCCACCATAGACCACCAGGGAAATGTAAATCAGTGCCCAGGCAGATGCCAATCAGTGCTCATCCCCAATGCCTGCCAATGCCATCAGTGATGCCTATCAGTGCCATCTATCAGTGCTCCATATCAGTGCCACGTATCAGTGCCCAGCAGTGCCGCCTATCCGTGCCACCCATAAGTACCCATCAGTGATGCCTTTCAGTGCCCATCAGTGTCGCCTATCAGTGCCTACCAGTACCACCCATGACTGCCCATCAGTGGTGCCTATCAATGCCCATCAGTGCTGCATATCAGTGCAACCCATCAGTGCCGCCTACCAGTGCCCATCAGTGCCGCCTATCCACGCCACCTCATTGGTGCCACCTTATCAGTGCCCGTCAGTGCCGCCTTATCAGTGCCCATCAGTGAAAGAGAAAACGTACTTATTTACAAAATTTTATAACAGAAACAAAAGAAAATCTTTTTTTTAAAAAAATTTTTAAGTCATTTTTAATTTGTTTAACCTCCCTGGCGGTATGATTATTTCGGATTTTAGGTGCTGAAAGCGGTACAATTATTTTGCATGAAAATTTGGCGTTTTACATTGTAGTCCTGTAATTCTTAGGAATAACTCATTTAAATCTGTCCAAACCAGAGTCTAGCAGACATCCCGGGTATGATAAAGTTTGAAAAATGAAATCATAAATTATAATATAATAAATAACTATAAATAATTATACCAAATAATAATATAACAATAATAAAAATTATTCAATAATGTAATCAAATCAAAAACACTGAAATTTGCTCAGTTGCAGAATTGTCACATTGTTACTTTTCAATATTTGATGACGGATCTCCCCACAAATCGCTATCGCTCAATTCTGCGAGTGATTACAATTTATTATCGCTGTTTTCTAGCTGGTCTTAAATAATTTTTGATGTAAAGGGACAGTTTTGGTTGCTATGGACAATCTCCAGTTTCCAGGCATAAAGAACAGTTTTTATTATATAAAACTACATGCAGGACACTGGGCAGAACACTAGGGACAAAGGGGATGTGAAATTATTATATACGGCAATGTAATCTGTAAGATTACATTATACTGTATGTAATGCGTGTGTTTCACTTTTTGAATTTGGTGCCGATCTCCGTCCCCGTGCGTCGCAACGCTCGCAGGGAACGGAGATCGGCTCCGTGATGAATCGAGCGGAGGACGAGCCGCTCGTACAGCGCGGGACATCGCTGGATCCAGGGGAGAAGGTAAGTAAACATCCTCCTGCATACAGCGGTGCGGTCCCGAGTCTGGCTCAGGGTTACCGCTTTTGGTATAAAACTTCCACCCCGAGCCAGACTCGGGAACACCGCTAGGGGAGTTAACAAAAAATAAAAAACTGCAGAGGTGATCAAATACCACCAAAAGAAAGCTCTATTTGTGGGAACAAAATTTTAAAAATTCTGTTTGGGTACAGTGTAGCATGACCGCGCAATGGTCATTTAAACAGCGACAGCACAGAAAGCTGAAAATTGGCTTAGGCACCAAGGGGGTGTAAGTGCCCGGCATTGAAGTAGTTAAATAGAAAATCCCCAACATTCAGGTATTAAAAAAGCCCAAAAAAAACCCAGGTATTCGGGAGGTGTCAGGACCGATTCCTGAATGCCCGGCAGCCGCTGCTCTACCAAGTCACTGTAAATCAATTTTCAGAGGGGTGGCAGGGGTTGCTGCTGATGTGAACAAGCCCAAAGGGACATATTTAAAAAGCAGCAAATTTAGCATTCACCGAACATTAACTGCAGGCACGGCCGTCTTTAATATTGATTGGACCCTGGGCAAAAACATCCTTCTATTTGCAGGCAGCACAGGCTCAAGGGGCAGCTGCTTCGGGCCCCACAATAATGGCTGGGCCTGGGGCAGCTGCCCCTTTTGCCCTATTTTAAAAGATGGCCCTGACTGCAGGTGAATCCTCCATGTGCTTTAAATGACAGTGATTGATTCACCGCCAAAGAATGTTTGGTGAAAGTCACATTCACTGCTTTATAAATAAGCCCCAGGTCACAGATAGATGACCCCTAAAATGGCATTAGTGCTTACCGTAAAATTAATACTATTTATTTTTTATTTTTTGCGGTGAAATCTCCGTGCCAAAATTTCCTGCCGACTTCCGTCATCGAAAAAAAACAAATGGACCTCCTTCTTATCCCGTTAGAAGGACCTCGGGGCCCACGTAACGCCAACTGAGAACCAACGCAGAGTGTTACTGCATTGCTTCTTTCCAGCTATAAAAATAGTGATATTTTCCATAGTAACTTCATGTTTGTTTTTATTTTATTACAAGAAATATGGAGGAATTTGGTTGCGATGGCAGCAGAACATTACATTCTTCTTAACAAGCACCATTTGGTTTTAATGGTTTGTGCTTTGTTATTTGTATCACTTTTTGCTGTTGCTGAGTATTGAAGGTGTCTGTAGAGGAAGGAAGCCGTGTGATGTGCAGATGGCAGTCTACCTTCTTCCTCTTTAATAGAAGCATTATTGGGGCGCACAATTTGTGTTTTGCCAAAGATTGTGAGCAATAACATCAGGGCTTCTTTCCCATTAAAAAACCCATTAAAAATGTGCTTTATAAACCGCAACGTGTTCTGCATTTGAAGTCCCAGCATTACATTAAAGGGGGACTCCGGAATCTATAGGATGTAATCTGAAGATGGCAGCAAACTCAGTTTTTTGTTCTGATTTAATCATTTGGGATAGTGTTGGTATAGGTCAAGTTTAATGAGGAGAGACAATCCGCACTGAGCGCAAGTTGGTGGTAAAGATGGCGTAGCAATGCTGGGAAAACATTGCACTACAACTGCTGTGTCATTGATTGACTGGAGGAGCAGTCATGGCAGATGAAGAATCGGCAATCATGCCATGGGGAGATAATGTTCTGTATTGTAGAAAAGAGAGCTGGTCAGTTTTGTAGGCCTACACGGGGCTTGTGGCATTCAGTCGTCACCTAACCAGCAACCCAATTCCACATGGCATCCTAACCCAACCAGAAACCCATTTTGTTGATGACGTCTAACAACAGTGATTTGTCATTTTCAGACTGCTGTCCCTCACAAGAAGCAGCCATGAGACAGAGACTGCCAAGCTACAGAGAGACCGCTGTGTTACAGAGAGACTGCTATGTTACAGAAGGCCTGCTGAGCTACAGAGAGACTGCTGAGTTGCAGAGGGACTGCTGTGTTACAGAGAGACTGCAGAGTTGCAGAGGGACTGCTGTGTTACAGAGAGACTGCAGAGTTGCAGAGGGACTGCTGTGTTACAGAGAGACTGCAGAGTTGCAGAGGGACTGCTGAGCTGCAGAGAGACTGCTATGTTACAGAGAGACTGCAGAGTTGCAGAGAGACTTCTATGTTGCAGAGAGACTGCAGAGTTTCAGAGAGACTGCTATGTTACAGAGAGACTACTATGTTACAGAAGGCCTTCTGAGCTACAGAGAGAATGCTGTGTTACAGAGGGACTGCTGAGTTGCAGAGAGACTGCTGTGCTACAGAGGGACTGCTGAGCTACAGGGAGACTGCTGAGCTACAGAGAGACTGCTGAGTTGCAGATAGACTGCTGTGTTACAGAAGGCCTGCTGTGCTACAGAGAGACTGCTGAGTTGCAGAAGGCCTGCTGAGCTACAGAGAGACTGTGGTGCTACAGAGGGACTGCTGAGCTACAAAGAAACTGCTGTGTTATAGAGGGACTGCTGAGCTGCATAGAGACTGCTGAGCTACAGAGAGACTTCTGTCTTACAGAAGGCCTGCTCAGCTACAGAGAGACTGCTGAGTTACAGAAGGACTGCTGAGCTACAGAGAGACTGCTGTGTTAGAGAGGGACTGCTGAACTACAGATTGACTGCAGAGTTGCAGAGAGACTGCAGAGTTGCAGAGAGACTGCTATGTTACAGAAAGACTACTATGTTACAGAGGGCCTTCTGAGCTACAGAGAGAATGCTGTGTTACAGAGGGACTGCTGAGTTGCAGAGAGACTGCTGTGCTACAGAGGGACTGCTGAGCTACAGGGAGACTGCTGAGCTACAGAGAGACTGCTGAGTTGCAGATAGACTGCTGTGTTACAGAAGGCCTGCTGTGCTACAGAGAGACTGCTGAGTTGCAGAAGGCCTGCTGAGCTACAGAGAGACTGTGGTGCTACAGAGGGACTGCTGAGCTACAAAGAAACTGCTGTGTTATAGAGGGACTGCTGAGCTGCATAGAGACTGCTGAGCTACAGAGAGACTGCTGTCTTACAGAAGGCCTGCTCAGCTACAGAGAGACTGCTGAGTTACAGGACTGCTGAGCTACAGAGAGACTGCTGTGTTAGAGAGGGACTGCTGAACTACAGATTGACTGCAGAGTTGCAGAGAGACTGCTGTGTTACAGAGAGACTGCTGAACTATTGAGAGACCACTATGTTACAGAGGGACTGCCAAACTACAGAGAGACTGCTGTGTTACAGAGAGACTGCTGAGGTACAGAAAGACTGCTGTGTTACAGAGGACCTGCTGAGCTACAGAGAGACTGCTGTGTTACAGAGGACCTGCTGAGCTACAGAGAGACTGCTGTGTTACAGAGAGACTGCTGAGGTACAGAAAGACTGCTGTGTTACAGAGGACCTGCTGAGCTACAGAGAGACTGCTGTGTTACAGAGGACCTGCTGAGCTACAGAGAGACTGCTGTGTTACAGTGAGACTGCTGAGCTACAGAGAGACTGCTGTGTTACAGATTTTTTTTCTTTTCAACCAGTGTATTGAACAAACAAAATGATTTGAAACGTGATTTGTGGGGATTTATGTTAGGTGGTGGGGGAAGGGGGAAAAGGATTTGTGCTAGAAGAGGTGATATGGTAGCTACGATTTGTGCTAGGAGGGGACATTTTTATGGGAGGTGCTAGGAAAGGTGAATTGTGGGGATTTGTGCTGGGTGGGGGGGGGGGATAGGGGAAAAAGATTTGTGCTAGAAGAGGTGATACAATAGAGGGTATTTGTGCAAGGAGGGGTGATTGGAGGGTATTTGTGCTGGTAGGGGGGATTTGAGGGTATTTGTGCTAGTAGGGGTGATTGGAGGGTATTTGTGCTAGGAGGGGTGATTGGAGGGTATTTGTGCTGGTAGGAGGGATTGGAGGGTATTTGTGCTAGTAGGGGTGATTGGAGGGTGTTTGTGCTAGTAGGGGTGATTGGAGGGTATTTGTGCTAGGAGGGGTGATTGGAGGGTATTTGTACTAGTAGGGGTGATTGGAGGGTATTTGTACTAGTAGGGGTGATTGGAGGGTATTTGTACTAGTAGGGGTGATTGGAGGGTATTTGTACTAGTAGGGGTGATTGGAGGGTATTTGTGCTAGGAGGGGTGATTGGAGGGTATTTGTGCTAGGAGGGGTGATTGGTGGGTATTTGTACTAGTAGGGGTGATTGGAAGGTATTTGTGCTACTAGGGGTGATTGGAGGGTATTTGTGCTAGTAGGGGTGATTGGAAGGTATTTGTGCTAGTAGGGGTGATTGGAGGGTATCTGTGCTAGTAGGGGTGATTGGAGGGTATTTGT
>NW_027507785.1:318746941-318789962 GCF_037356315.1 Lithobates pipiens
AATATTACCAATAAAACCCAGTGTATATATATCATAAAAAAATGATAAAATATATCATCTGTGTCCATTTTACACACATTGGTGCTAGAGGCCTCCATGCAGACAGGTCGTGTGCCTTTTTGATTGCTATTCTGTTTCAGATCATTTTACTATGGCTGGTAAACATCTAGTATCACCAATTAAACCACAGTATATATCAGTAACCAATGGTGAGATACAATTTTAGTGTCCACTTCACACATAAGGGGCCTCCATACATACAGGTGGTGTGCATTCTACTCTTATTCAGATGTATCCTAAAATTGCTACATGACTCTAGAATTTTACTATGGATGTCCCACCTCTAGTATCGCCCATTAAATCCAATAATTATCAAAACACAATGATAAAATACAATGTCCGCGTCCCCTTCACACACAGTGCTATGGGCCCCCGATACAGGCAGGTTGTGTGCATTCTACTCTTATTCAAAGTATTGTATCATAAAATTGTTACATTACTCTAGATCTTTACTATGGCAGGCCCACCTCTAATATTCCCAATAAAACCCAGTATATATATATATATATAAAAGAGATAAAAAATAATATATGTGTCCACTTTACACACAGTGTTCTGGGCTAGTGATGGCCGAACGGTTCGCCCGGCGGTCGTTTCGCGGCGAATTTCCGACTTTCGCCGTCCGCGGGTTCGAACGCCTTTTTCCGTCGTTCGCCCCGGCGGACTTACGTGTTTAATGTATACAAGAACTTTAACCTTTCGTGACACGTTTATCATGTGTTACAGGACAACCAATTGAGACATGACAGCTCATGGACACTTGGACATTCCCCCTAACCTATAAATACACCCGATCCGGTGGCCATTTTACATTCTTTCTTCTGTCACTGTAGGGAAAGGATCCTGTGTGGAGTAGGGACAGAGAAAACGCTAGCTATTTGGTACACAAAAGTTCTTTTCAGGACTGGTATAGGTGTTAGGTCAGCAGCCTGAGTTTCTTTTGTCAGTTTAGATAAAGGGACAGAGCGCTGTATGCTGCTATTTTAGGGACAGCTCAGCCAGATTAGTCTTTCTTCATCATCATCATCATCATCATCATTAGCTGTTACTATCAGGTCCACAAAAGAGCTGTTCCAGCTAATCGTTCCAGCCTACTCTTTTTTGCCAATTTGTATAGGGACAGGCAGGAAGCAGTGTGTCAGGCAGTGAGGATAATTTTAAAGACTTGCTGTTACTATTAGTTCCACAAAGGTTCTTTTCAGGACTGGTATCAGTGGTACGGTAATAGGCTTGTACACGTATAATATTCTTTCTTCCAAATATAGAAAGAATATTATACTTGACTGCTGCCCTTCTGCTGCAGTCTGCTAATCATTCACAACTCACTTGTTCCACAAAAGTTCTTATAAGGACTGGTAACTTGGTCTGTCTAGGGTGCTACGGTACATAGGCTTGGGTGCGGTACAGTCTGCTGTTCTGTAAGGACCGCTATCGGTCCACAATAGATAGGGTTGCCGTGCACTACTGCTGACCGCTGCCCTATACTGCAGCAGTCCTTCAGCGGTATAGGGACTGACGCACAGTCTGCTAAACACTAATACACAACCTGCTTGGTCCACAAAAGTTCTTATAAGGACTGGTAACTTGGTATAGGGTGCTACGGTACATAGGCCTGAGTGCGTTACAGTCTGCTGTTCTGTAAGGACCGCTATCGGTCCACAATACATAGGGTTGACGTGCACTACTGCTGACCGCTGCCCTATACTGCAGCAGTCCTTCAGCGGTATAGGGACTGACGCACAGTCTGCTAAACACTAACACACAACCTGCTTGGTCCACAAAAGTTCTTATAAGGACTGGTAACTTGGTATAGGGTGCTACGGTACATAGGCCTGAGTGCAGTACAGTCTGCTGTTCTGTAAGGACTGCTATCGGTCCACAATACATAGGGTTGCCGTGCACTACTGCTGACCGCTGCCCTATACTGCAGCAGTCCTTCAGCGGTATAGGGACTGACGCACAGTCTGCTAAACACTAATACACAACCTGCTTGGTCCACAAAAGTTCTTATAAGGACTGGTAACTTGGTATAGGGTGCTACGGTACATAGGCCTGAGTGCAGTACAGTCTGCTGTTCTGTAAGGACCGCTATCGGTCCACAATACATAGGGTTGCCGTGCACTACTGCTGACCGCTGCCCTATACTGCAGCAGTCCTTCATTGGTATAGGGACTGACGTACAGTCTGCTAATCACTAACACACAACCTGCTTGGTCCACAAAAGTTCTTATAAGGACTGGTAACTTGGTATAGGGTGCTACGGTACATAGGCCTGAGTGCGTTACAGTCTGCTGTTCTGTAAGGACCGCTATCGGTCCACAATACATAGGGTTGCCGTGCACTACTGCTGACCGCTGCCCTATACTGCAGCAGTCCTTCATTGGTATAGGGACTGACGTACAGTCTGCTAATCACTAACACACAACCTGCTTGGTCCACAAAAGTTCTTATAAGGACTGGTAACTTGGTATAGGGTGCTACGGTACATAGGCCTGAGTGCGTTACAGTCTGCTGTTCTGTAAGGACCGCTATCGGTCCACAATACATAGGGTTGCCGTGCACTACTGCTGACCGCTGCCCTATACTGCAGCAGTCCTTCAGCGGTATAGGGACTGACGCACAGTCTGCTAAACACTAACACACAACCTGCTTGGTCCACAAAAGTTCTTATAAGGACTGGTAACTTGGTATAGGGTGCTACGGTACATAGGCCTGAGTGCAGTACAGTCTGCTGTTCTGTAAGGACCGCTATCGGTCCACAATACATAGGGTTGCCGTGCACTACTGCTGACCGCTGCCCTATACTGCAGCAGTCCTTCATTGGTATAGGGACTGACGTACAGTCTGCTAATCACTAACACACAACCTGCTTGGTCCACAAAAGTTCTTATAAGGACTGGTAACTTGGTATAGGGTGCTACGGTACATAGGCCTGAGTGCGTTACAGTCTGCTGTTCTGTAAGGACCGCTATCAGTCCACAATACATAGGGTTGCCGTGCACTACTGCTGACCGCTGCCCTATACTGCAGCAGTCCTTCATTGGTATAGGGACTGACGTACAGTCTGCTAATCACTAACACACAACCTGCTTGGTCCACAAAAGTTCTTATAAGGACTGGTAACTTGGTATAGGGTGCTACGGTACATAGGCCTGAGTGCGTTACAGTCTGCTGTTCTGTAAGGACCGCTATCGGTCCACAATACATAGGGTTGCCGTGCACTACTGCTGACCGCTGCCCTATACTGCAGCAGTCCTTCAGCGGTATAGGGACTGACGCACAGTCTGCTAAACACTAACACACAACCTGCTTGGTCCACAAAAGTTCTTATAAGGACTGGTAACTTGGTATAGGGTGCTACGGTACATAGGCCTGAGTGCAGTACAGTCTGCTGTTCTGTAAGGACCGCTATCGGTCCACAATACATAGGGTTGCCGTGCACTACTGCTGACCGCTGCCCTATACTGCAGCAGTCCTTCATTGGTATAGGGACTGACGTACAGTCTGCTAATCACTAACACACAACCTGCTTGGTCCACAAAAGTTCTTATAAGGACTGGTAACTTGGTATAGGGTGCTACGGTACATAGGCCTGAGTGCGTTACAGTCTGCTGTTCTGTAAGGACCGCTATCGGTCCACAATACATAGGGTTGCCGTGCACTACTGCTGACCGCTGCCCTATACTGCAGCAGTCCTTCATTGGTATAGGGACTGACGTACAGTCTGCTAATCACTAACACACAACCTGCTTGGTCCACAAAAGTTCTTATAAGGACTGGTAACTTGGTATAGGGTGCTACGGTACATAGGCCTGAGTGCGTTACAGTCTGCTGTTCTGTAAGGACCGCTATCGGTCCACAATACATAGGGTTGCCGTGCACTACTGCTGACCGCTGCCCTATACTGCAGCAGTCCTTCAGCGGTATAGGGACTGACGCACAGTCTGCTAAACACTAACACACAACCTGCTTGGTCCACAAAAGTTCTTATAAGGACTGGTAACTTGGTATAGGGTGCTACGGTACATAGGCCTGAGTGCAGTACAGTCTGCTGTTCTGTAAGGACCGCTATCGGTCCACAATACATAGGGTTGCCGTGCACTACTGCTGACCGCTGCCCTATACTGCAGCAGTCCTTCATTGGTATAGGGACTGACGTACAGTCTGCTAATCACTAACACACAACCTGCTTGGTCCACAAAAGTTCTTATAAGGACTGGTAACTTGGTATAGGGTGCTACGGTACATAGGCCTGAGTGCGTTACAGTCTGCTGTTCTGTAAGGACCGCTATCGGTCCACAATACATAGGGTTGCCGTGCACTACTGCTGACCGCTGCCCTATACTGCAGCAGTCCTTCATTGGTATAGGGACTGACGTACAGTCTGCTAATCACTAACACACAACCTGCTTGGTCCACAAAAGTTCTTATAAGGACTGGTAACTTGGTATAGGGTGCTACGGTACATAGGCCTGAGTGCGTTACAGTCTGCTGTTCTGTAAGGACCGCTATCGGTCCACAATACATAGGGTTGCCGTGCACTACTGCTGACCGCTGCCCTATACTGCAGCAGTCCTTCATTGGTATAGGGACTGACGTACAGTCTGCTAATCACTAACACACAACCTGCTTGGTCCACAAAAGTTCTTATAAGGACTGGTAACTTGGTATAGGGTGCTACGGTACATAGGCCTGAGTGCGTTACAGTCTGCTGTTCTGTAAGGACCGCTATCGGTCCACAATACATAGGGTTGCCGTGCACTACTGCTGACCGCTGCCCTATACTGCAGCAGTCCTTCAGCGGTATAGGGACTGACGCACAGTCTGCTAAACACTAACACACAACCTGCTTGGTCCACAAAAGTTCTTATAAGGACTGGTAACTTGGTATAGGGTGCTACGGTACATAGGCCTGAGTGCAGTACAGTCTGCTGTTCTGTAAGGACCGCTATCGGTCCACAATACATAGGGTTGCCGTGCACTACTGCTGACCGCTGCCCTATACTGCAGCAGTCCTTCATTGGTATAGGGACTGACGTACAGTCTGCTAATCACTAACACACAACCTGCTTGGTCCACAAAAGTTCTTATAAGGACTGGTAACTTGGTATAGGGTGCTACGGTACATAGGCCTGAGTGCGTTACAGTCTGCTGTTCTGTAAGGACCGCTATCGGTCCACAATACATAGGGTTGACGTGCACTACTGCTGACCGCTGCCCTATACTGCAGCAGTCCTTCATTGGTATAGGGACTGACGTACAGTCTGCTAATCACTAACACACAACCTGCTTGGTCCACAAAAGTTCTTATAAGGACTGGTAACTTGGTATAGGGTGCTACGGTACATAGGCCTGAGTGCAGTACAGTCTGCTGTTCTGTAAGGACCGCTATCGGTCCACAATACATAGGGTTGACGTGCACTACTGCTGACCGCTGCCCTATACTGCAGCAGTCCTTCAGCGGTATAGGGACTAAGAGTTTTGTCACAGGGTGATTTAAAAAATGACAGGCAGAGGAAGAGGCAGGCCCTTCCGCAGGGGTGGTAGGGGTAGGGCAGGAGCAACAGCCTTGAGCCAAAGTGGGAAGTTGCAGAAGGTGCGTTCAATTACTTTAAAGGACGCACCAGACTTGGTTGAGTGGCTCACTCAGCCTTATTCTTCTGCACCCTCCTCATCCTCTCGATCTGCACCCTCTTCTTCACTCTCTGCTATGTGCACCCCCAAAGACACTACCACCAACAACACCACCACCACCACATACCTTCTGCTTGAGTGCAAATGGGGGCCTTCATGCTCCAGTGTTTTAATAGGGACCCCCGTATAAAAAGCATGAGGGTCAAGGACCAGTACTGGGTGGCAACGTACTTAGATCCCCGGTACAAACACAAAATGGCGGAAATGTTACCGCCGTCGCAGAGGGCTGTCAGAATGCAGCACTTCCAGGCCTTGCTTCGAGAAATGCTGCATTCTGCTTTTGCGTGCGCTGGCAGAGGAGCAATTCCCACTCCCAGAGAAGGATTTGCGGGTACCAATCCAACAGCGCCTGCAAGAAGAGGCCGGTTTGAAGATGTGTTGGTGACTTCGGATATGAGGTCATTCTTTCAGCCGACCCATCGACAGGTGTCATCCGGATCCAGCATCAGGGAACGCCTAGACCGTCAGGTGTCCGACTACATTGGGTTAACGGCCGATGTGGACGCTCTGAGGAGTGATGAACCCCTAGACTACTGGGTGGGCAGGCTTGACCTCTGGCCAGAGCTTGCCCAATTTGCAATCGAACTGTTGGCTTGCCCCTCATCCAGTGTCCTGTCCGAAAGGACGTTCAGCGCAGCAGGGGGGATTGTGACCGATAAGCGTACTCGCCTAGCTCACGACAGTGTTAACTACCTCACATTTCTAAAAATGAATGAGGCATGGATCTCGGAGGAATTCAACACATGTGATCAGTAGACCATGTATATGTCTATAAACAATTTTTGGAATCAAGCACACAGACCTTCTTAATTCATTTGGCTCACTTCCCTGACCCAAAAAAGCACACCGTACTATATGCCCCTACCCTCCTCTTTGAAGAGGTTGAGCGGTGTCATATTTCTACTGGGGCTGCTTATTATGAGGGGTTCCCACCATCCCTGTGCTGTGCTGACTTCCTCCTGGGTGTTCTTATTATGAGGGGCTCCCACCATCCCTGTGCTGTGCTGACTTCCTCCTGGGGGTTCTTATTATGAGGGGCTCCCACCATCCCTGTGCTGTGCTGACTTCCTCCTGGGGGTTCTTATTATGAGGGGATCACACCATCCCTGTGCTGTGCTGACTTCCTCCTGGGGCTGCTTACGGTGCTGCTGTCAGCGCTGTATGTCACGGAGCTGCTGTCAGCGCTGTATGTCACGGAGCTGCTGTCAGCGCTGTATGTCACGGAGCTGCTGTCAGCGCTGTATGTCACGGAGCTGCTGTCAGCGCTGTATGTCACGGAGCTGCTGTCAGCGCTGTATGTCACGGAGCTGCTGTCAGCGCTGTATGTCACGGAGCTGCTGTCAGCGCTGTATGTCACGGAGCTGCTGTCAGCGCTGTATGTCACGGAGCTGCTGTCAGCGCTGTATGTCACGGAGCTGCTGTCAGCGCTGTATGTCACGGTGCTGCTGTCAGCGCTGTATGTCACGGAGCTGCTGTCAGCGCTGTATGTCACGGAGCTGCTGTCAGTGCTGTATGTCACGGAGCTGCTGTCAGCGCTGTATGTCACGGAGCTGCTGTCAGCGCTGTATGTCACGGAGCTGCTGTCAGCGCTGTATGTCACGGTGCTGCTGTCAGCGCTGTATGTCACGGAGCTGCTGTCAGCGCTGTATGTCACGGAGCTGCTGTCAGTGCTGTATGTCACGGAGCTGCTGTCAGCGCTGTATGTCACGGAGCTGCTGTCAGCGCTGTATGTCACGGAGCTGCTGTCAGCGCTGTATGTCACGGTGCTGCTGTCAGCGCTGTATGTCACGGAGCTGCTGTCAGCGCTGTATGTCACGGAGCTGCTGTCAGCGCTGTATGTCACGGAGCTGCTGTCAGCGCTGTATGTCACGGAGCTGCTGTCAGCGCTGTATGTCACGGAGCTGCTGTCAGCGCTGTATGTCACGGTGCTGATGTCAGTGCTCTGTATTACGGTGCTGCTGTCAGTGCTCTGTATCTCCTGCACCCTCTTGTTTGCCTACCCTGGTCCCTGACCTTCCCTCTCCTCCATTGCCTTCATTAGCTCCATAGTCCTGAATTGTCAGAACAATTTCCCAAATAAAAAAAAAATGCTTGTAGTTATCGATCCCAAATTCACCTCATACATGTATTATGCTATTGTCCAGGTGGTGGGACTACGTGCTACCCCCTAATAATTACCCCGTGGCCGCAAATTCGACCTAAAGGTTTGCGAAATTCGCCTCCCATTGAAGTCAATGGAGCCCGCGGCGAACGGTCGTTTTCGCGAACGTTTGTGCCCGTTCGCGTTTCGCGTTCGCGAAACGTCCCGTCGGAAGTTCGTCCATCACTATTCTGGGCCCCAATACAAGCAGATCGAGTGCCTTCTACTCTTATTCTGATTTATCCTAAAATTCTTACAAGTCTCTGGAATTTTAATGACTGTCCCACCTCTAATATTGCATGCCCATTAAATCCAATAATTATCAAAAAAAACCAACAAAATAAATAAATAAATAAATAAATAAAATACAATGTCTGTGCCCCCACTTCACAAACAGTCCTAGCGGCCCAATACAGGTGGGTTGTGTGCATTCTACCCTTATTCAAATATATTCTAAAATTGTTGCATGACTCTAGAACTTTAATATGGCTGGCCCTTATCTAGTATTGCCTCTGAAGCCCAATATATATAAGTAACCAATGGTGAAATACAATATCTGTGCCCCACTTCACAAAGAGTCCAAGGGGCCTCCATACAAACAGGTTGTGTGCCTTCTACACTTTCAGATGTCTCCTTAAATTGTTACATGACTCTAGATCAGAGATATGCAATTAGCAGACCTCCAGCTGTTGCAGAACTACAATTCCCATGAGGCATAGCAAGACTCTGACAGCCACAGTCATGACACCCAGAGGCAGAGGCATGATGGGACTTGTAGTTTTGCAACAGCTGGAGGTCCACTAATTGCAGATCCCTGCTCTAGATGTTCACTGTGGCTGGCCCACCTCTAGTATTACCCATTAAATCCAATAATGATCAAAAAACAAAAAAATAAAATAAAATACAATATCTGTGCCCCCACTTCACAAACAGTCCTAGCGGCCCAAATACAGGTGGGCGCATTCTACTCTTATTCAAATATATTCTAAAATCTTTACATGACTCTAGAATTTTAATATGGCTGGCCATTATCTAGTATTGCCTCTTAAGCCCAATATATATCAGTAACCAATGGTGAGATACAATATATGTGCCCCACTTCACACAGAGTCCAAGGGGCCTCCATACAAACAGGTTGTGGCCCTTCTACACTTTCAGATGTCTCTTTAAATTATTACATGACTCTAGATGTTCACTGTGGCTGGCCCACCTCTAGTATTACCCATTAAATCCAATAATGATCAAATAAACAAAAAAACAAAAAATGAAATAAAATAAAATACAATATCTGTGCCCCCACTTCACAAACAGTCCTAGCGGCCCCAATACAGGTGGGTGCATTCTACTCTTATTCAAATATATTCTAAAATTGTTACATTAATCTAGAATTTTAATATGGCTGGCCATGATCTAGTATTGCCTCTTAAGCCCGATATATATATCAGTTACCAATGGTGAGATACAATATCTGTGCCCCACTTCACACAGAGTCCAAGGGGCCTCCATACAAACAGGTTGTGACCGTTCTACACTTTCAGATGTCTCCTTAAATTGTTACATGACTCTAGATGTTCACTATGGCTGGCCCACCTCTAGTATTACTCATTAAATCCAATAATTATCAAAAAACAATAATAAAATACAATATATGTGTCCACTTCACACACTGGCCCCAATACAGGCAGGTTGTGTGCAATCTACTCCTATCCTTAAAATTTGTTACATGACTCTATCATTTTACTATGGCCGGTCCTTATGTAGAATTGTCCATTAAACTCAATATAGATCAATAATCAAAGATACATAGCATATTAGTACTCCCCGTACACACAGTTCTAGGGGCCTTCATACAGATAGGTTGTGTGTCTTCTACTCTTATTCAAATCTATCCTAAAATTGTTACAAACCTCTAGAATTTTACTATGGCTGGCCCACCTCTAATTATTGTTGAAATCCAATAATTATCAAAAAACAATATATATTTTTATTATATATATGTATATATATATGTGTGTGTGTGTGTATGTATGTATATATATATATATATATATATATATACACATATACATATATATATATAATAAAAATATATAAAATATATAAAAATATATATTGTTTTTTGATAATTATTGGATTTGGACAATACTAGAGGTGGGCCAGCCATAATAAAATTCTAGAGTCGTGTAACTATATATTTTTTTATCATATATATATATATATATATATATATATACATGTGTATATATATATATATATATATATATATTATAAAAATATATATATTTTTTGATAATTATTGGATTTGGACAATACTAGAGGTGGGCCAGCCATAGTAAAATTCTAGAGTCGTGTAACAATTTTGAATTTTAGGATAAATTTAGGATAAATTTGAATAAGAGTTTGTATATATATATTATTTTTTTTTTTTTTTTATTTCAGGTACTTATATAGCGCTGTCAATTTACGCAGCGCTTTACATATACATTGTACATTCACATCAGTCCCTACCCATATATATATATATATATATATATATATATATATATATATATATATATATATATATACACAAACATATCACTAATTGTTAAATGACTCTAGAATCTTACTATGGCTGGTCCTTAGCTAGAATTGTCAATTAAACCCAATATATTTCAATAATCAATGATAAATAGAATATAATTTTTCCCTTTACATGCCTCCATACAGACTGATTGTGTGCATTCCAGATTGCAACTCTGTTTCCAATATAGCCTCAAATTGTTACATTACCCCCCCCCCCCCCCCCCCCCCAAATTTACTGCAGTACAATAGATATAACATGACATGTTAGCTGGGATGGGGTCTATGGCATTTCATAAATTCAATATACTTTGTGCCTAACTACATTAATCTATTTTCTCATTGGCAATCCTTGTGGTTAACTCACTGCAGCAGTAGATTGTTGTACTGTGTTGGCCATCGACAAAGAAGTTTGGATTGAGGACGATACCATTTATTGGCTGACCAAATAGATTGGAAATGGTAGTGCAAGCTTTTGAGCATGCATGCATGCTGGCCTCTTCTTCAGGCCTGATGAGGTTAATTTACTAAAAGCAGAATCTGTTTATGTGGCATGGTAAAAATTCACAAATAAAATTGATTTATAAAAAAATAAAAAAATATTTGCAAAGTGTATGTTCCTAAAGTTGACTAAATAAGGGTTTCTAAAGTTGACTAAATGAAGTGAAACTTTTAATACCCCATCATGTGTAAGATAAAAAAAAAAGTAACATTATTTTTGCTTATACATGACTGAAATGAACACAGCTTCACCTTATTTGGTGAACATTTACTCTGCAATGTAAAAATAAAGTATTTGTTCTTTTAGTAAATCAGCTCTGTGTCCTCTAGCTTAATTATTTCTCCCAAATAACATGGTGCTGTTCTATAAATACTTAAAATACTACCAGGGATCAATCACTGTGCACATTTATTCAGCAGGCTGCATAATTGTAAAATCAAATATATTTAAAAAAAAAACATACACAGAGTGTAATGATGGCTTTCAATAGGGGAATATAATTGCTATTTTTTAAGCTTTTTATAACATACTGTTAAATACAGAAATATTTTTTTATATTTATTGCATCATACAAATATATTCCTATGTAGTCACAGGTTAAATAACTTTTATGCTCTATTGAATTGTAATGTTGGAGAACTTTGTGAACTCTCTCCCTTTGTGTAGCACATGTTTCAGCATTGATCCCACACTGCTTTCTCCTTCCAGCCTGCATTGTGTGCTTTATGCATCCAACTTAATCCTGAAATGTTCTAATTTAAGTTTATAAAAAAAAAAAAAAAAAAAAGCAATGCATAATACAGATGTACTAATCTGTGCACCAACATATTATTATTTCCCCCCCAAGCCCAGCAAATTTAAATGACTGATTTATGAGCCAGTCTGGCTGTTGCTAAATTTACATGCGATCAATATCAGACAGGGAGTCAAGTGGCTTCTTAAAGCACCATTGTGACAGTAATTATTGCACTAATGGTCACAGTTAAAACAACCGCCCCCCCCCCCCCCCCCCTTCCCTTTCCCAGCTCCCTGGTCTTCAGCCCTAGCAATGCCTGGCTAGCTTTTGCTCACCTTGCAGAGAATTTTCTAACTAGATTATTAAGCACTCCAGCATGGCAGGCTGCAGGGATCCAGGCAAAGACAAGAAGCTGGAAGAAAACAGGGCAGGGCAGGCAGGGCTTCAGGATCCAGGAGGGGAGAAGGCTGCAGGATTTACAGCTGATCTGACCCTCCAGCTGTTCCCTTCTGCCCTGCAAATTCTGGGGTCCTGGTTTTTCCTGCAGACAGCTCCTGCGTGTCCAGTCATGGTGGTGTGCAGAGAAGGCTGCTGGCAGGCAAAGCAAGAAACCAGCACAGCCAACACAGCACGTCCTGGTGTTAGAGCAGCCTCTATAGACAGCCCAGCAGCAGACACATCTCCCAGTCCTTTGCCCCTGCAGCTGCCCCCACCCTCCCAGCCTGCACAGGTCCTGGGGATCCCCTATATGAGCTTTCCCTGCCAGGCTGGTCTGGGACAGAACTAGAGGTCTCTGTCTTTCGATATCCAGAGTTCTAACAAAGATTTGAACACAATTATTGATACTTTTCCCCCTTTACATTTTTTTTGTTCTTCTATTCCCTGCACTCTTCTCTCTTGCACAGCCCTGCAATAAACCCAATATATGTCCATAGGCAGGACCCTTGTCATTGTATTGTGATAGGTAGATGCATATTGTAAATAAACGCAATATACTGTAATAATCACTAGCAGATGATGAGTGGTGTAGGGAAAAGATTGCTTTGCTTTGTAACTTTTTCCTTTAATTAAACTTTGTATTTTAACCTGCAAAGAGGGCATTTGTTTTATAGTATATATATATATATATATATATATATATATATATATATATATATATATATATATATATATATATATATATATATATAAATATATATATATATATTTAATAGCAACTAACTTGATATAGAAATAGTGTGTCGTATAAGTAAATGAAACAAAAATAAAAAAAAATGTATATATATATATATATATTAATATTATATTACACATTGCAATATTTTTATTATAGCTATACTTTCTGTCTCTACCCACACAATCTCTTTCTTTTATTCCCTTTAAATATTACCTGCACACATAATATAACATATGTGATTATATTTATAGCTTCTTATTTTTAGCATTTTAAAGTATATGGTTTTCCCCCTGCAATTTCCTTAATATACATGGTTTCTCTCTCTCTCCTCTCTCATTTCTATATTTGTACATATATAAAAATGTATAATATATATATGTATATCTATCTATCTATCTATCTATCTATCTATCTATCTATCTATCTATCTATCTATATACATATATATAGATTTATATAGATATATTACAGGGGGTTATTTACAAAAGTCAAATCCACTTTGCACTACAAGTGCAAACTACAAGTGCAAAGTGCACTTGAAATTGCAGTGAAAGTGCACTTGGAAGTGCAGTTGCTGTAAATCTCAGGGGTAGATCTGAAATGAGGGGAAGCTCTGCTGATCTTATTATCCAATCATGTGCAAGCTAAAATGCTGTTTTTTATTTTCCTTGCATGTCCCGGATCTACAGCAACTGGACTTCCAAATGCACTTTCAGTGCAATTTCAAGTGTACTTGTAGTGCAAAGTGGATTTGCCTTTTGTAAATAACCCCCTCTCTCTCACCTTCCTCCCCTCCATCTGTCTGTCTATCTACCATTTCCCTATAATATCACCTGTATACAATATCATTTATAACCCTATTTCATCCTTATATTTTTCATATATATATATATCCCTTCAACCCTCTGGGTCTCTCCCTCTCTCTTCCCGACAAAACCAGCATATGATCTAATATCACCGATTTTTATTTTTGGATTCATATGTGTAGCAGGTTTTGCCCTCTGTATTTTTTTCACGAAGCAATCTTCAACTTCTCTGATATTTTGCACCAACCTAAGCATTTATCTGTCCCAAGTGATGGGATTTGTGAGTCTGCCCCACAGGGGCCCCCCAATTCCTCGGTGCCCTCTTCTCCCCTCCTCACACCCAGCAGTGATAAGAAGTGTTGGGGATCGGCCCCTGTGGACAGAGCCGGATTGTGTGGCAGATTTGTGCTGTGTTCTGGTGAAGTTTGTCTGAACAATCCCAAGCTGACCCTTCCCGAGACTTTTCAAACTTTCCAAGTGTATAATGAGAGCAGCACAGTGCAGGCCAAGATGACTTCATCCCCTGTATAGAACCCCCAGCAGAGGGATTCTGAGGTCAGGGGGAGGAAGAGGCAGGACAGCCCTGCAGACAATGTTTGGGGTTTAATACTTTGGCAATAAATTAATGACCATATGTACAAAGCTGACTCTCCAGACCTGGCCATTCTGTCTATTTGTGTATATATAATGTATACAGCGTGTGTTTTCTACTTGTCATAGCTCCTTATCTTTTTTATTTCACCACACCTTCCATCCTCTCTTCTCCTTCTCCTCCAGCTCACCTTCTCCTCCTTCTCCCCCCCCCCCTCTTTCCTCTCTCTCTACCCCCCCCCCCCCCCAACCCAACCCCACACCCCTCCCTCTCACTTTCTCTTTTCTTCTTCACCTCTCCATCTTTTTCTCCCTTCTTTCTTGCTTTCTGGTCCTTCTCTCTTTTTCATTACCTCCCCCCCCACTCTCCCTCCCTCTCCTTTCCCCCTCTCATTCTTTTTTCTTCCCTCTCTCCTCTCCCTCTCTTATATCTCTCATCTCTCTCTATCTCCTCCCTCTCCCCTCTCTCCTTTCCCCTCACTTTTTCACTTAATTTTTTCTCCTCTCCCTCTCTCTTTTTTATTTTTCTCTCTCTCCTCTCTCCTCCTATCTCCTCTCCCTCCCTCTATCGCTCCCCTCTCTCTCCTTTCTTTTTCTTCCCTCTCATATCTCTCTCCCCTCTCTTTTCCCCTTGCCCCTTTTTTTCACTTTCTCTTTTCTTTTTCTCCTTTCACTCTCTCTTCTAATTTCTTTCTTTCTTTCTTTCTTTCTTTCTTTCTTTCTTTCTTTCTTTCTTTCTTTCTTTCTTTCTTTCTTTCTTTCTTTCTTTCTTTCTTCCCTCTCTCCTCTCCCTCTTGTTCTTTCTCTTCTCTCTCTCCCCCTCTCCCCTCCCTCTCTTTTCCACTCACCCCTCCTTTTCACTTTCTCTTTTCTTTCTTTCTTTCTTTCTTTCTTTTCTTTCTTTCTTTCTTTCTTTCTTTCTTTCTTTCTTTCTTTCTTTCTTTCTTTCTTTCTTTCTCTGTTTCTTCCCTCTCTCCGCCCCTCTATCTCCCTCTCGTTCTTTCTCTCCCCCCCCCCCCCACTCTTCTTTTACTTTTCTCTCTCTCTAACCTTATCCCCACCATTCTCTCCCTCTACCCCCCCCCCCCCCCCCCAATCAATCCAATATAGCCATTACTCATTAACCCCCCTAGTATTTAATTTAACCCTGCTCTTTAGGCAATCACATGTTTCATGTATATACATGTAAATAAATAGCAAATAAAGCTGCACACCCCTCAGCTGAGGTCCACGTAAAACCTCCACCCATACCCAGATCATGGTTTCAGAATCCAAATAAAAAAAAAAATCCTAATTATCATATTAGAAATAAAATAAATGGATGGATATTAGTGAACAAACAGGCAGCAGTGATGTGGTGATGGGTTACACCTCGTTCACAGCTGGATATATTTCTAAAGAAGAATTAGAAGAAGATCAATTCTTACTTCTACACAAAAGTTTAAATACTAAACAAACTAAATTCCCCCAGATGCATGGCCAGGCGCACAGCATTTCCCAACTCCGTGAAATGGTTATAAATAATATATATATCTATATATATCTATGTATATATCTATATCTATCTATATCTATCTATCTATCTATCTATCTATCTATCTATCTATCTATCTATCTATCTATCTATCTATCTATCTATCTATATATATAGATACATATACATATATAGAGAGATATAGATATATATATATAGAGAGATATAGATATTTATATATAGGTAGATATAGATATGTATCTATAGCTACATATATCTATATAGAATAGATATGTATATATGTATATATGTATATCTCTCTCTCTCTCTCTCTCTCTCTCTCTCTCTCTCTCTCTCTCTCTCTCTCTCTATATATATATATATATATATATATATATATATATATAGATCTCTCTCTCTCTCTCTCTCTCTCTCTCTCTCTATATATATATATCTATATATAAATCTATCAATCTATCTATCTATATCTATATATATATATATATATATATATATATAAAGATATATCATTTTTGTTTTTACTGTGAACAATATCAATCTATATAAACCCATACAAAATATTCGTAGGCTCTGACTAACTGATTTGTAGTACTTGGATCAAATAATCAATATATTTAGACCAATTGCCCCAATTAATAAATGATTTCCCTGTGCCATCCCTGATAATCATCCGAACATTTCTGCCAAAAACATTATTTGATTTAAGTCTTTTAAAACAGTTTTGTATATAATATATTTCCTCCATGTAGTTTTGGTACCTCCCCTTATTTATTCCATTTCTATTTTTAGGTGTGTTTGTTGACCTTCTGAGTGGTTATTATTAGAGACGAGCTCAACTAAAAGAAGATGACAAGGTGCCCATAATAGAACTGTTTCTACACTGATAACCTAAATATAATAATATATAACAATCCTGCAGCCAATCTTTTCAATGATTAAAAATCTCTTCAATATCAGCGGATCAGGCAGATCAGAAAAGACCATTCAGCTGTCCTCATTTTGCTGCAATTTCCCCTATACTGTATATATTCATTGGATCAATTTTTAATGATCGGAAAAAAAAAGAGTTATGAAAGATTGTGAATTTAGAAATAAAATTGTTTACAAAACAAAATTGTAAAATTGGTTATCAAAATGGCAGAATCGGGTATAATTATAGCTAAATGCAGCTAACAAAAGCATTACAAGCGTATTTATCAAAGCAACCAATAATAATGTTATCTAGTAATATCAAATTCATAAAGAATAAAATATATAAATAATATTAATAAAAATTATATATATATCTATACATATATATCTATATAAATATACACATATATATATGTGTGTGTGTGTGTATATATTTATATAGATATATATATATCTATATATATATATCTATATATATATATGTATACATATATATGTATATATCTATATCTATATATATATGCGTATATATAATGTGTATATATATATATATATATATATATATATATATATATATATATATATAGATATATATATATAGACATATACATTGCGGTGATGTGACCTTCTTGCAGCTCCCCCGACTCTTCTGTCGCCTTTGCTAATGTGCGGCTAATGAGCTCTTTATCTGCTCTGTGTCCACACAATGGCATTTATTTAGTTGTAAACCGTGAAAGTACCTCCCCCCCTCTCAGCAGGACTCTCTATACATTGTATACAAGGTACTATTTAACCCCCCCAGATCAGATCGCCTCCCACCTTGTTACATTGTTTCAATGTAAACAGTCTGAGCATTTTTATTTTTCTGTCGGAAATTTCCCCTGTTGGGCCAAATTCTTCAAAATGTATTTGGCTCACTATGCTGTCTTTGAATAAACACTCCTTAAACTGGCCATACACACTACAATTACTGTACTATCTCATTTAGCTTTACTAAAGCTATGCACTATGCTAAATGTATTTTAATCTATAAATAATCAATACTTATGTAAACGATCCATGAAATTAGTATCAAATCAGGCAGGTCCTTGCACTACATGGTTATTGGTAGATTTAAGGAGCGTTTGTATAATCACATTTGGGGTTATTTACTAAAGGAAAATCCACTTTGCACTGAAAGTGCACTTGGAAGTAAAGTCGCTGTAGATGTGAGGGGGACATGCAAGGAAAATAAAAAAAACAGCATTTTAGCTTGCACATGATTGGAGGATAGAATCAGCAGAGCTTCCCCTCATTTCAGATCTACCTCTTGGATCTGCACACTTCCAAGTGCACTTGCAGTGCAAAAGTGGATTTGCCTTTAGTAAATAACCCCCATTGAATAGTGTATGGCCAGCCTTGGAGTGCCACACCGAGGGCCTGATTTACTAAGGTGGGTAGAAATAAGCAAATGTTTGCCTAAATAAGGCTTCTTTTTATTTTGGGGGGTACTTATTTTTTCATATTATAAAGTTGATTTACTAAGGCAAATAGGCTGTTCACTTTTGCAAGGGAAATTATCCCAGAGTGTGGTGAAGTTTCACTTTCCAAAGGATACACACAGGTGCAAAAAAAAGAAAAGGGGGGGGGGGGGGGGGAGTTACACCTCCTTTATTAAGCTTTGGGGAAAATTCCCTTGCAAATTGAAAATGAACAGCCTACAGGCGTACCCCACTTTTAAGTACACAATGGGGTTTATTTACTAAAACTGGAAAATGCAAAATCAGTCTCTTCTGCATGGAAACCAATGAGCTTCTAACCCCAGATTGTTCAATTAAGCTTTGGTAATAAAACCTGGAAGCTGATTGGTTTCTATGCAGAAGTGAGCCTGATTTTGCACTTTTCAGCTTTAGTAAATAAACCCCATTGTGTACTTAAAAGTGGGGCATGCCTGTATTTCCCTTCAGTAACTCAGCCTCTATGATTAGATGGAGATTTCTCCAGGCAGAACTGCCTCATTTTTAATTATTCAGATAAATTGGTACGGTATGCTTAAAACTGCGGGCGAATAGAAAAATTTGAGAATCACCAAATGTAGTTTAATACTTTTGCCATAATCGTCCAACTTACAGATGGAGACCACCAACCAATCAATGGACAAGATGTTTTGCCCATATTGAGTATTTTTGAGCTTCTTAGTTGTCAGTGGAGAGGTACATATGATGGAAGAGATGATTGCCCATATTATACATTTTGAGGTTGATTTACTAAGGGCAAATAGACTGTGCATTTTGCAAAGGGCAGTTGCTCCAGAGCTTGGTAAATGAGGCAAAATTTCACATTGCAAAGAATACCCAATCACATACATGCAAGGAAAAAAACAAAAACAAAAAAACCCAACAGGTTCACATTGCTGCGATGCGGGAACGCTGCGATTCCACTGCGGGTTCCCGCTTCGCATACCTCCCGGCGGCAGTTCACACTGCCCTATGCGAACTGCTGGGAGTGTCAGTGAAAAGTTAATGACACCTCCAAATGAGTTCGCATATCACAGTGCGATCTGCAAACTCGGACAGGAATCGGATCGCATGGTGTGAACACCCATGTGATCCGATTTCTGCTGCGGACCAAAAAAAGGGTCCTGTACAAATTTGGGCCGGATGCGATGCGAATTCAGCCATGATCGGATGTGATTCGCACCGCACTGCAGTGCAAATCACATGCGATCTCTGTGCGATGCGATTTCAGCCATACAGATAGTATGGCTGAATTCGCATTGCATCCGGCCCAAATAAGTGGTAGTTCACACCAGACGCAGTTCCATTCAGTTCTGTGAGCTTTTTTTCTGGACTAAAAATGCATGCACAGTGTTTTCCATGTATTCCAATGGCTCTAGTTCACACCATAAAGCCAGTGTACGGTCTGTTTCCAGAGCAGAAACTGACCGGAAACTGACTGCATAGTGTGAACTAGTGTCATTGGAATACATGGAAAACACTGTGCATGCATTTTGTGCAGAAAAAAACGTAACTGTGTCTGGTGTGAACTAGCACTAAGGTCCAGTTCACAGCATAGAAACGCAGCCTGGATGCATTCCAGATGCTTTTCTGCATATGCGTCTTTGATGCATTTCAGTGCGTTTTTGATGCGGTCCAGTGCATGTTTTCCCCCCTCTTGTTTTTTTTTGAACTTTACATGAGGAAATGTGTGTTCCAGGGCATTTTTGGGGCATTTAGGTGCGTTCTGGTACGTTTTTGATGCATTTTACCACATTCCGGTACAGTCCAGTGCAGAAAAAATGCAGCATGTTTCTACTTTTAATTTTTTCAGGAACTGGAATGCACTGGAACTGACTACACTGGTGTGGACTATGCCATTGGAAACCATATAACCTACTATCCATGCGTTTCTCATGCAGAAAACGCACAGGACTGCATGTGGTGTGAACCGGCCCTAAATGAACCTATGTATCATTTTACTCGACAAGTAAATGGGTTCAAATATTTTTTCTTTGTTGTATGTTATGATAAAGATAATAACATTTGCCAAAACACCCCCCCCCCATATATATATATATATATATATATATATATATATATATATATATATATAGAGATCTATATATCTCTATCTATCTATCTATCTATCTATCTATCTATATATCTATCTATCTATCTATCTATATATATATATATATATATATAGATATATATATATATCTATATATCTATCTATCTATCTATCTATCTATCTATCTATCTATCTATCTATCTATCTATCTATCTATATATATATATATATATATATATATAGATATATATATATATAGATATATATATATATCTATATATATATATATATATATAGATAGATAGATAGATAAATATAAATATATATATATATATATATATATATATATATATATATATATATATACACAACAATATCCAATAGAGCCTTGTACCTGTTTAACAAAAATAATATATTATTAGTAATAACTATTATTTATTTTATATTATTATTATATAATATAATTATATAATTAAATACTATAATTATTATTAATTAAATACTATAATTATATTGTATTTATATATTTTATATATTAAGGAAAAAATTATATATAGTATTTTTTTTAATTCAGTTTAATTACTCTGTCACAATAAACATAAGCATGGCTTGAATTGCTTGCACCATAAAGCCCCATAAAGCTCGCAGCCAGCGTTCCAGCGTTGAAAAGGATTTTCAGTGCGTTAATGTGTGTATGATGTTATATTTTATTTTAGAGAAAATAAAAATATATTCGTTTTAAAATACTGACACCAGAAAGACATGCTCTGAATTTTATTCACACGGCCATAAAAAAATTCACATTGATAACAGTTTCTTTATTTTTGGATCAGCAGCCACACAGCCACCTTGTTTTCAATGGAGATATTCCCACAGGTGCGTAAACATGCACTGCGTTCAGATCTGTAAGCAAGATCCAAAAATTTGCATCTGAGAACATGCATTTACACGTATGCCAATGAAAAAAAAAGAAAAAAGGCAGGACCATTTTTTTACGCATTATAAATCTATGATCTATTTACTGATCATGTGCGCAGAACCTAATGATCAGTAACATTTTTATGGGCGTGTTGCGGCCATATGAATGAGGCCTACGTGTGATAAAATAGCTTTCTCCATATTCAGTTTTACTATTTTGTAAGAAAAAAAACTTGGGGAAATTTAGAAAGAACATGCTTAGGTTTAACACATTGATAAGCACCTGTAATATATATATATATATCTGAGAAATAGACCAGTAAATGTGGCTTGGTTCTCTCATAGGCACAAGCCTGATTTCACTGGAAGATAAGAGTAAACAACAATGCCAATAAAATATAAACCAACTACTACTATAAGGGCCGGTACACACTGCTGCAAATTCTATTGCGAATCTGAGCCGTTGCGATCGCTCAAATTCGCAAGTCATTTAAATAACATCCATTAGTGCCATTCACATCAATGCATTGCGAATCTCAGCTGCGTACAAAAAGGATCCTGTGCGATGCGAATTCAATGCAATATTTGCCATAGAACCGCAGTCGATTCGCCAGAACACAAAGAATTTGTAACGAAAGTTCGCAACGCAATCGGATCAAATTTGGCCATAATTCGCACCGCAGCAGTGTGAACCGGCCCTAAGGCCCCTTTCACACTGGAGGCGTTTTTCAGGCACTACAACGCTAAAAATAGCGCCTGCATAGCACCTGAAAAAATGGGCACTGACTGGCACCATCATGTACCAAATAAAATCAGTGATGCCCAGCAATGCCACCCATCAGTGTCCAGCAGTGCCACCTTTCAGTGCCCATCCCTGCCCATCAGTGCCCACCTATCAGTGCTCATCAGTGCTCATCTGTGCCACCCATAAGTACCCATAAGTGCCACCCAAATGTACCCATCAGTGCCGCCTATGAGTGCCCATCAGTGCCGCCTATGAGTGCCCATCAGTGCTGCATACCAGTGCCACCAATCAGTGTCCATCAGTGCCGCCTATCAGTGCCCATCATCAGTGCCTGTTAGTGCCACCTCACCAGTGCCACCTCATCAGTGCCACCTCATTGGTGCCCATCAGTGCCGTCTTATCAGTGCCCGTCAGTGCAGCCATATCAGTGCCCGTCACTGAAGAAGAAAACGTACTTATTTACAAGAATTTTTAACAGAAACAAAGAAAAACTTGTTTCTTTTCAAAATTGTCAGTCTTTTTTTATTTGTTGCGCAAAAAATAGAAATCGCAGAGGTGATCAAATACCACCAAAAGAAAGCTCTATTTGTGGGAACAAAATGATAAAAAATTTGTTTGAGTACAGTGTAGCATGACCGCGCAATTGTCATTCAAATTGCGACAGCGCTGAAAGCTGAAAATTGGCCTGGGCAGGAAGGTGTCTAAGTGCCCCGTATTGAGGTGGTTAAGGGAGGGTTATAACCCCAGATTTTTTTTTTTGCCATCTGTGTCCCATTGCAGAGATTTCCGTTCACTTCCTGTCCTTTAGCCAAAACAGGAAGTGAGAAGAAATCCCTCCAAATGGAGGAAATCCACTTAGGAAGTCCCAATAAGAAGATTTCCCCACTTTTACTGCTCTGGGGACAACCCAACATTTAGGATTTACTTTCACTTTCAATGATAATGGTAAACAGGATAAATGGGGGGGGGGGGATCTCCCTAATGGGGGCATAGACAGCAATAAAAACTGACGGGGATTCAAATCCTTTGTCCAAAGCTAAGAAAAAAAGTTTTTCCATTAGTTACAATTTAATTATTCAAATAACTTTTTTTTGGTGTTGGTTCTTAACCATAAATGAAGATAAGAGCTCCAACCCGTGTGACATGTCCACCTTCCAAAAGCTGAATATTAATGGCTCATGTTTTTTTAGAGGAATTTAGCTAAGCAACAGATGACATAAAAGATCTCACACAGACACACACACACACACACACACACACATAGACACACACACAGATAGTGATGGCCGAACGGTTCGCCCGGCGGTCGTTTCGCGGCGAATTTCCGACTTTCGCCGTCCGCGGGTTCGAACGCCTTTTTCCGTCGTTCGCCCCGGCGGACTTACGTGTTTAATGTATACAAGAACTTTAACCTTTCGTGACACGTTTATCATGTGTTACAGGACAACCAATTGAGACATGACAGCTCATGGACACTTGGACATTCCCCCTAACCTATAAATACACCCGATCCGGTGGCCATTTTACATTCTTTCTTCTGTCACTGTAGGGAAAGGATCCTGTGTGGAGTAGGGACAGAGAAAACGCTAGCTATTTGGTACACAAAAGTTCTTTTCAGGACTGGTATAGGTGTTAGGTCAGCAGCCTGAGTTTCTTTTGTCAGTTTAGATAAAGGGACAGAGCGCTGTATGCTGCTATTTTAGGGACAGCTCAGCCAGATTAGTCTTTCTTCATCATCATCATCATCATCATCATTAGCTGTTACTATCAGGTCCACAAAAGAGCTGTTCCAGCTAATCGTTCCAGCCTACTCTTTTTGCCAATTTGTATAGGGACAGGCAGGAAGCAGTGTGTCAGGCAGTGAGGATAATTTTAAAGACTTGCTGTTACTATTAGTTCCACAAAGGTTCTTTTCAGGACTGGTATCAGTGGTACGGTAATAGGCTTGTACACGTATAATATTCTTTCTTCCAAATATAGAAAGAATATTATACTTGACTGCTGCCCTTCTGCTGCAGTCTGCTAATCATTCACAACTCACTTGTTCCACAAAGCTCTTTATCAGGACTGGTAACTTGGTCTGTCTAGGGTGCTACGGTACATAGGCTTGGGTGCGGTACAGTCTGCTGTTCTGTAAGGACCGCTATCGGTCCACAATACATAGGGTTGCCGTGCACTACTGCTGACCGCTGCCCTATACTGCAGCAGTCCTTCAGCGGTATAGGGACTGACGCACAGTCTGCTAAACACTAATACACAACCTGCTTGGTCCACAAAAGTTCTTATAAGGACTGGTAACTTGGTATAGGGTGCTACGGTACATAGGCCTGAGTGCAGTACAGTCTGCTGTTCTGTAAGGACCGCTATCGGTCCACAATACATAGGGTTGCCGTGCACTACTGCTGACCGCTGCCCTATACTGCAGCAGTCCTTCATTGGTATAGGGACTGACGTACAGTCTGCTAATCACTAACACACAACCTGCTTGGTCCACAAAAGTTCTTATAAGGACTGGTAACTTGGTATAGGGTGCTACGGTACATAGGCCTGAGTGCGTTACAGTCTGCTGTTCTGTAAGGACCGCTATCGGTCCACAATACATAGGGTTGCCGTGCACTACTGCTGACCGCTGCCCTATACTGCAGCAGTCCTTCAGCGGTATAGGGACTGACGCACAGTCTGCTAAACACTAACACACAACCTGCTTGGTCCACAAAAAGTTTTTATAAGGACTGGTAACTTGGTATAGGGTGCTACGGTACATAGGCCTGAGTGCAGTACAGTCTGCTGTTCTGTAAGGACCGCTATCGGTCCACAATACATAGGGTTGCCGTGCACTACTGCTGACCGCTGCCCTATACTGCAGCAGTCCTTCATTGGTATAGGGACTGACGTACAGTCTGCTAATCACTAACACACAACCTGCTTGGTCCACAAAAGTTCTTATAAGGACTGGTAACTTGGTATAGGGTGCTACGGTACATAGGCCTGAGTGCGTTACAGTCTGCTGTTCTGTAAGGACCGCTATCGGTCCACAATACATAGGGTTGCCGTGCACTACTGCTGACCGCTGCCCTATACTGCAGCAGTCCTTCATTGGTATAGGGACTGACGTACAGTCTGCTAATCACTAACACACAACCTGCTTGTTCCCACAAAAGTTCTTATAAGGACTGGTAACTTGGTATAGGGTGCTACGGTACATTAGGCCTGAGTGCGGTACAGTCTGCTGTTCTGTAAGGACCGCTATCGGTCCACAATAGATAGGGTTGACGTGCACCACTGCTGACCGCTGCCCTATACTGCAGCAGTCCTTCAGCGGTATAGGGACTGACGTACAGTCTGCTAATCACTAACACACAACCTGCTTGGTCCACAAAAGTTCTTATAAGGACTGGTAACTTGGTATAGGGTGCTACGGTACATAGGCTTGAGTGCGGTACAGTCTGCTGTTCTGTAAGGACCGCTATCGGTCCACAATACATAGGGTTGCCGTGCACTACTGCTGACCGCTGCCCTATACTGCAGCAGTCCTTCAGCGGTATAGGGACTGACGTACAGTCTGCTAAACACTAATACACAACCTGCTTGGTCCACAAAAGTTCTTATAAGGACTGGTAACTTGGTATAGGGTGCTACGGTACATAGGCTTGAGTGCGGTACAGTCTGCTGTTCTGTAAGGACCGCTATCGGTCCACAATAGATAGGGTTGACGTGCACCACTGCTGACCGCTGCCCTATACTGCAGCAGTCCTTCAGCGGTATAGGGACTGACGTACAGTCTGCTAAACACTAATACACAACCTGCTTGGTCCACAAAAGTTCTTATAAGGACTGGTAACTTGGTATAGGGTGCTACGGTACATAGGCTTGAGTGCGGTACAGTCTGCTGTTCTGTAAGGACCGCTATCGGTCCACAATAGATAGGGTTGACGTGCACCACTGCTGACCGCTCACCTATACTGCAGCAGTCCTTCAGCGGTATAGGGACTGACGTACAGTCTGCTAATCACTAACACACAACCTGCTTGTTCCACAAAAGTTCTTATAAGGACTGGTAACTTGGTATAGGGTGCTACGGTACATAGGCTTGAGTGCGGTACAGTCTGCTGTTCTGTAAGGACCGCTATCGGTCCACAATAGATAGGGTTGACGTGCACCACTGCTGACCGCTGCCCTATACTGCAGCAGTCCTTCAGCGGTATAGGGACTGACGTACAGTCTGCTAAACACTAATACACAACCTGCTTGGTCCACAAAAGTTCTTATAAGGACTGGTAACTTGGTATAGGGTGCTACGGTACATAGGCTTGAGTGCGGTACAGTCTGCTGTTCTGTAAGGACCGCTATCGGTCCACAATAGATAGGGTTGACGTGCACCACTGCTGACCGCTGCCCTATACTGCAGCAGTCCTTCAGCGGTATAGGGACTGACGTACAGTCTGCTAAACACTAATACACAACCTGCTTGGTCCACAAAAGTTCTTATAAGGACTGGTAACTTGGTATAGGGTGCTACGGTACATAGGCTTGAGTGCGGTACAGTCTGCTGTTCTGTAAGGACCGCTATCGGTCCACAATAGATAGGGTTGACGTGCACCACTGCTGACCGCTCACCTATACTGCAGCAGTCCTTCAGCGGTATAGGGACTAAGAGTTTTGTCACAGGGTCATTTAAAAAATGACATGCAGAGGAAGAGGCAGGCCCTTCCGCAGGGGTGGTAGGGGTAGGGCAGGAGCAACAGGCTTGAGCCAAAGTGGGAAGTTGCAGAAGGTGCGTTCAATTACTTTAAAGGATGCACCAGACTTGGTTGAGTGGCTCGCTCAGCCTTACTCTTCTGCACCCTCCTCATCCTCTCGATCTGCACCCTCTTCTTCACTCTCTGCTATGTGCACCCCCAAAGACACTACCACCAACAACACGACCACCACCACCACCACCACATACCTTCCGCTTGAGTCACTGGAATTATTTTCCGATCCATATCAAGAGGACATTTCTGATGCGCAGCCACTCTTGGTATTGGATCAGGAAGAGGAGGTAGCAACAAGCGCTACTCAGCAGTCTGACGCCAGTACCCAGATCAGCCCAAGGAGGAGGTTGGTCCCCGGTGTTGCTGCCTACTCTACTTATAGCGGTGGGGAAGGTGACGTTGATGATGACGTGTCTAGTGATGTCACGTGGGTGCCCACAAGAGAGGAAGAGGAGGGGAGTTCAGAGGGAGATATGGACCAGCAGATAGGGAGGAGAAGCAGCAATGACTTACATTGCACAGCAGGGACAAAGCAGACTGCAAATGTATCAGGAGCGAGTCATCGACCATGTACGGTCACATCTGGCGCTCCCAGGACACCGGCACATGGCTCCGCAGTGTGGGCTTTTTTTAACGTGTCCGCTGCTGACAATAGCGTTGCCATCTGCAATCTTTGCAGTCAACGCGTTAGTCGCGGTAAGCCCAATACTCACCTAGGGACGACCGCCTTAAGAAGGCACATGAGCAGCCATCACCGAGCCCAGTGGGAGCAACGGAACACACAAAGCCACACTGCAGGCTCTCACCGTCCAGCCTCGTCTTCTACTTCTCCTTCTCCTCTCTCCTCACAATTGTCCTCCACTCCACCTTCCATCACGCCAAGCTCACATTTTTCTGCAAAAAGGCAGGCTTCCGTGGGCCTAATGTTTGAGCGTAAAAAAATGATGACGCCGGATAACCCTCTTGCCCAACGGTTGGCGGCTGGCTTGTCAGAACTCATAGCCCGCCAACTACTGCCATATAAACTGGTGGACTCGGAGGCCTTTCGCAAATTTGTGGCCATTGGAACACCACAATGGAAGGTCCCAGGAAGGAAGTATTTCTCAGAGAAGGGCATCCCAGAGCTATATGGCCATGTTCAGCGGCAAGTGAATGTATCTCTGGCACACAGTGTCGGTGCCAAGATACATCTGACCACAGACACGTGGTCTAGCAAACACGGGCAGGGAAGGTATATCAGTTTTACTGCCCACTGGGTGAACCTTCTGACGGCCGTCAAGCATGTAACCCGTGGCACCCGTGTAGATTTGGTTTTACCGCCACGGATTGCATGCAGGCCTGACTCTTCTTCTCCTCCTCCTACTCCATCCTCCTCCCTCTCCTCCTCAGCTGCCTCCTCCTTTTCCGCTGCTAGCGTCTCTTCCACTGCACCGCCCAAGCTCCCCAGAACCTATTCCACATGCCAGGTGAGACGTTGCCATGCCGTGCTGCGTCTGTTGTGCCTGGAAGCAAAGAGCCACACTGGCCCGGCACTCCTTTCAGCTTTGCGTTCACAGGCAGATGAGTGGCTAACACCGCTCAATTTGACAGTTGGTAAAGTGGTGTGTGACAACGGTGCCAATCTGCTTAGCGCATTGAAACAGGGCAAAATCACGCACGTGCCGTGCATGGCACACGTCTTAAACTTGGTCGTGCAGCGATTCCTTGTCAAATACCCTGGGGTCCAGGACATCTTGCGGCAGGCAAGGAAAATCTCGGCCCATTTCAGAAGATCTTACACGGCCATGGCTCGCCTTGCTGACATTCAGCGGCGACACCATCTGCCGGTCAGACGTCTTATTTGCGATTGCCCGACGCGATGGAACTCAACCTTCTATATGCTTGATAGGCTGCTCCAGCAGAAACGTGCAGTTAACGTCTACCTGTATGAACTCTGCGAAAGAAACGGTTCTGGGGAGCTGGGTTTTTTTTCACCGCGCCAGTGGCTGCTCATGCGCGACACATGCAGACTTCTGCGGCCATTTGAGGAGATCACCAAACTGGTCAGTCGCAGCCATGGCGCCATCAGTGACATGGTACCTTATGCCTTCTTTCTGGAGCGTGCATTGCGTCGTGTCATTGATCAGGCTGTGGAGGAGCAGGAGCGGGAAGATGAGGAAGTCGCAATGCTGGATGAATTCCCAGGGGGGGCTACTCTATCTGAGACAAGTCAACAACAGGAGTCTGATGAGGAGTCAGAGGAGGATGGTGCCGGGGCGGATGAGCAGGAGCAAGAAGAGCATGCTTTAAACCTTTCTGGGATCCCTGTTGTGCGAGGATGGGGAGAGGAGAATGAAGAGGACGACATTATCCTGGATGATGAGCAGGAGCCAGGCCACCACACCGCTTCCACTTTAGTGCAAATGGGGGCCTTCATGCTCCAGTGTTTTAATAGGGACCCCCGTATAAAAAGCATGAGGGTCAAGGACCAGTACTGGGTGGCAACGTACTTAGACCCCCGGTACAAACACAAAATGGCGGAAATGTTACCGCCGTCGCAGAGGGCTGTCAGAATGCAGCACTTCCAGGCCTTGCTTCGAGAAATGCTGCATTCTGCTTTTGCGTGCGCTGGCAGAGGAGCAATTCCCACTCCCAGAGAAGGATTTGCGGGTACCAATCCAACAGCGCCTGCAAGAAGAGGCCGGTTTGAAGATGTGTTGGTGACTTCGGATATGAGGTCATTCTTTCAGCCGACCCATCGACAGGTGTCATCCGGATCCAGCATCAGGGAACGCCTAGACCGTCAGGTGTCCGACTACATTGGGTTAACGGCCGATGTGGACGCTCTGAGGAGTGATGAACCCCTAGACTACTGGGTGGGCAGGCTTGACCTCTGGCCAGAGCTTGCCCAATTTGCAATCGAACTGTTGGCTTGCCCCTCATCCAGTGTCCTGTCCGAAAGGACGTTCAGCGCAGCAGGGGGGATTGTGACCGATAAGCGTACTCGCCTAGCTCACCACAGTGTTAACTACCTCACATTTCTAAAAATGAATGAGGCATGGATCTCGGAGGAATTCAACACATGTGATCAGTAGACCATGTATATGTCTATAAACAATTTTTGGAATCAAGCACACAGACCTTCTTAATTCATTTGGCTCACTTCCCTGACCCAAAAAAGCACACCGTACTATATGCCCCTACCCTCCTCTTTGAAGAGGTTGAGCGGTGTCATATTTCTACTGGGGCTGCTTATTATGAGGGGTTCCCACCATCCCTGTGCTGTGCTGACTTCCTCCTGGGTGTTCTTATTATGAGGGGCTCCCACCATCCCTGTGCTGTGCTGACTTCCTCCTGGGGGTTCTTATTATGAGGGGATCACACCATCCCTGTGCTGTGCTGACTTCCTCCTGGGGCTGCTTACGGTGCTGCTGTCAGCGCTGTATGTCACGGAGCTGCTGTCAGCGCTGTATGTCACGGAGCTGCTGTCAGCGCTGTATGTCACGGAGCTGCTGTCAGCGCTGTATGTCACGGAGCTGCTGTCAGCGCTGTATGTCACGGAGCTGCTGTCAGCGCTGTATGTCACGGAGCTGCTGTCAGCGCTGTATGTCACGGAGCTGCTGTCAGCGCTGTATGTCACGGAGCTGCTGTCAGCGCTGTATGTCACGGAGCTGCTGTCAGCGCTGTATGTCACGGAGCTGCTGTCAGCGCTGTATGTCACGGAGCTGCTGTCAGCGCTGTATGTCACGGAGCTGCTGTCAGTGCTGTATGTCACGGAGCTGCTGTCAGCGCTGTATGTCACGGAGCTGCTGTCAGCGCTGTATGTCACGGAGCTGCTGTCAGCGCTGTATGTCACGGTGCTGCTGTCAGCGCTGTATGTCACGGAGCTGCTGTCAGCGCTGTATGTCACGGAGCTGCTGTCAGCGCTGTATGTCACGGAGCTGCTGTCAGCGCTGTATGTCACGGAGCTGCTGTCAGCGCTGTATGTCACGGAGCTGCTGTCAGCGCTGTATGTCACGGTGCTGATGTCAGTGCTCTGTATTACGGTGCTGCTGTCAGTGCTCTGTATCTCCTGCACCCTCTTGTTTGCCTACCCTGGTCCCTGACCTTCCCTCTCCTCCATTGCCTTCATTAGCTCCATAGTCCTGAATTGTCAGAACAATTTCCCAAATAAAAAAAAAATGCTTGTAGTTATCGATCCCAAATTCACCTCATACATGTATTATGCTATTGTCCAGGTGGTGGGACTACGTGCTACCCCCTAATAATTACCCCGTGGCCGCAAATTCGACCTAAAGGTTTGCGAAATTCGCCTCCCATTGAAGTCAATGGAGCCCGCGGCGAACGGTCGTTTTCGCGAACGTTTGTGTCCGTTCGCGTTTCGCGTTCGCGAAACGTCCCGTCGGAAGTTCGTCCATCACTACACACAGACACACACACACAAAGACACACACACACAGACACACACACATAGACACACACAGACACACACACACACAGACACACACAGACACACATAGACACACACACAGACACACACAGACACACACACATAGACACACACACATAGACACACACACAGACACACACAGACACACACAGACACACATAGACACACACAGACACACACACACACACACACACACACACACACACACACACACACACAGACACACGCACACATACAGATACACACACACAGACACACACACACAGATACAAACACACACAGACACACGCACACAGACACACGCACACACACAGACACACACAGACACGGGACATCAGCCAGTGACAGCTCTTTTCAACTAATCGAGACCTATAAACGGAGATTTGATAATGTGCGCGGGATTACTGTATAATTATAGCGTCGCGGTTTCTTGCCATAATTACATACAAAGTGATTTACCTAAAGCCGGTCTGTCACATGTGAGGCTGTGGTACCGTTTTTTAGAACATCATAAAACGAGGTAGGGATCTCTTTAACCACTTGACTTCCGGAACATTTACCTCCCTTCCTGACCAGGCCGTTTTTTTTTTTTGCGATGCGGCACTGTGTTACTTTAACCACTTCAATACCGGACACCCCCCCCCCCCCCCTTTCTGCCCAGACCAATTTTCAGCTTTCAGTGCTCTCACACTTTGAATGACAATTACTCTGTCATGCTAAACTGGACCCAAACTAAATTTTTATCATTTTTTTTCACACAAATAGAACTTTCTTTTGGTGGTATATAATCACCACTGTTTTTTTTTATAGTGAAAAAGTGACAACATTTTGAAAAAATTTTTTTTATTTCAGTTCCTATTATAAAAAATATACAAATGAGTAATATTTGTTCATAAATTTGGGCCAAAATATAAATTGATACGCAGTAGTGGCTGGTGTTTTTTGTTTGGGGGGTGGCAAATAACTGACTCCCCCAGGGCAACTCAAACCCCCCATCCCCCGCTCTCTGCCTGGTAGGTCCACAGGCACTTACCCCATCTAGGCGGTGGGCATTGACAGAGATTGGGCAATTGGCGGGCATCCGAGGAGCAGCGGCTGGGATTGGGCATCCGAGGAGTGGTGGGGATCAGGGCACCAAGCAGCGGTGGGGATTTGGCATCTGAGGAGCGGCGGGGATCAGGGCACTAAGCAGCGGCGGGGATCGGCATTCAGGCATTGGCCAGAGGCTCTTCTCCTCTTCGCTTCCGCCATGCGTCTCCTCCCCTCCTCCAGGTACTCTGGGACTCTGGGCTGGTGACAGATACTCTGGGAATCTGGGCTGGTGACAGGTACTCGGGTACTCTGGGCTGGAGATAGGTACTCGGGTACTCTGGGCTGGAGACAGGTACTCGGGTACTCTGGGTTGAAGACAGGTACTCGGGTACTCTGGACTGGAGACAGGTACTCATGCACTCTGGACTGGAGACAGGTACTCGGGTACTCTGGGCTGGAAACAGGTACTCGGGTACTCTGGGCTAGTGGCAGGTACTCGGGTACTCTGGGCTGGTGGCAGGTACTCGGATTCTCTGGGCTGGAGACAGGTACTCAGGTACTCTGGGCTGGTGGCAGGTACTCGGATTCTCTGGGCTGGAGACAGGTATTCGGGTACTCTGGGCTGGTGGCAGGTACTCTGGTACTCTGGGCTGGTGGCAGGTACTCGGATTCTCTGGGCTGGAGACAGGTATTCGGGTACTCTGGGCTGGTGGCAGGTACTCGGGTACTCTGGGCTGGTGGCAGGTACTCGGGTACTCTGGGCTGGAGACAGGTACTCAGGTACTCTGGGCTAGTGGCAGGTACTCGGGTACTCTGGACTGGAGACAGGTACTCAGATGCTCTGATGGCCTGGTGACAGGTACTCAGGTGGGCTGGTGACAGGTACTCTTTATGACTGAAACAATCTGTGTTTTACTGTGCACTGTAATCGGTAACTAGCTGTTACCACATTCTCCTCCTCTCACAGGATCAGTTTAATTTCATTGGCTCTTTACCCTGATCCATCTCGAATCGAATGCACTTCGCTCTGGGGGCGGAATCCAGTGCATGTGGCTGGCTGTGATTCGACACGTGGTAAAGAGCCATTTCATTGGTTCTTTACCCTGATCAGGAAAGGGCTGTGTCCCAAGGGACATTTCTCATCCTTGATCGCTGTGCTGCGCACCCGAGAATGGGTGGATGTCATATGAGGCCGCCCAGAGAGAGAAGATATCCCTGCTGGCGTCATTTTACAATGCGCTGGTACAGAAGTGGTTGCACAAAATTGTTATAATAGCAAGTTATTTCTCACACACAGCATATGCATACTTGCAATTACACCCCAAAATACATTCTACTACTCCTTCAATACCACATGTGTGAGACTTTTTCACAGCATGGCCATATACAGAGGCCCAACATCCAAGTAGCACCTTCAGGCGTTCTAGGAGCATAAATTACACATATAATTTCCTGATTACATTTTTGGAGCATTAGGACAATGTAAAATGCCCACAAAATGACCCCATTTTGGAAAGCAAACACCCCAACATATATTCAATGAGGCATGGGCTGCAGATAGGTACTCGGGTACTCTGATGGGCTGCAGATAAGTACTCGTGTACTCTGATGGGCTGCAGATAGGTACATGGGTACTCTGATGGGCTGCAGATAGGTAATCGGGTTGTCTGGGCTGGAGACAGGTACTTGGGTACTCTGAGGGTTTGCAGATAGGTACTCGGTTACTCTGGGCGGGAGACAGGTACTCGGGTACTCTGATAGGCTGCTGATAGGTATTCAGGTACTCTGGGCTGGTGACAGGTACTCAGGTATTCTGAGCTGGTGACAGGTACTCGAATACTCTGATGGGCTGGAGGTAGGTACTCGGGTACTCTGGGCTGGTGACAGGTACTTGGGTACTCTGGGCTGCTGACAGGTACTCGGGTACTCTGGGCTGGTGACAGCTATTCGGGTACTCTGATGGGCTAGAGACAGGTACTCGGGTACTTTGGGCTGGAGACAGGTACTCAAATACTCTGATGGGCTGGAGGTAGGTACTCGAGTACTATGGGCTGGAGACAGGTTCTTGGGTACTCTGGGCTGGAGATTGGTACTTGGGTACTCTGATGAGCTGGTGACAGGTACTCGGGTACTCTGATGGCCTGGTGACAGGTACTCGGGTACTCTGATGGCCTGGTGACAGGTACTCGGGTACTCTGATGGCCTGGTGACAGGTACTCGGGTACTCTGATGGCCTGGTGACAGGTACTCGGGTACTCTGATGGCCTGGTGACTGGTACTCGGGTACTCTGATGGGCTGGTGACAGGTACTCGGGTACTCTGATGGCCTGGTGACTGGTACTCGGGTACTCTGATGGGCTGGTGACAGGTACTCGGGTACTCTGATGGCCTGGTGACAGGTACTCTGGTACTCTGATGGCCTGGTGACAGGTACTCTGGTACTCTGATGGCCTGGTGACAGGTACTCTGGTACTCTGATGGCCTGGTGACTAGCTGTTACCACAATTTTCTATTTTCAGGATCGGTGTGTGAGGAGGAGAACCCGGTAACAGCTAGTTACTGCGGTATGTTGAAATTTGCTATGATTGGACACAGCCGGTCATGTGGTAAAGAGCAAATTTCATTGGTGTCAGTAGGTGGAACTATGCCCCATTGTTGGTGTCAGTAGGAGGGATTGTGCCCCATCGTTGTTGTCAGTGGGAGGGATTGTGCTCCATTGTTGGTGTTAGTGGGAGGACTAGTGCCCAAATTGTTGGTGTCAGTGGGTGGAACTGTGCCCCATTGTTGGTGTCAGTGGGAGGGATTGTGCCCCAATTGTTGGTGTCAGTGGGAGGTATTGTGCTCCATTGTTGGCATCAGTGGGAGGGATTGTGCCCCATTGTTGGTGTTAGTGGTAGGGATTGTGCCCCATTGTTAGTGTCAGTGGGAGGGATTTGCCCCATTGTCGGTGTCAGTGGGAAGGATTGGGCCCCATTGTTGGTGTCAGTGGGCGGGATTGTGCCCCATTATTGGTGTCAGTGGGAGGGATTGTGCCCCCATTGTTGGTGTCAGTGGGAGGGATTGTGCCCCATTGTTGGTGTCAGTGGGAGGGATTGTGCCACAATTGTTGGTGTCAGTGGGAGGGATTGTGCTCCATTGTTGGTGTCAGTGGGAGGGATTGTGCCCCACTTATTGGTGTCAGTGGGTGGAACTGTGCCCCATTGTTGGTGTCAGTGGGAAGGATTGTGCCCCAATTGTTGGTGTCAGTGGGAGGGATTGTACTCCATTGTTTGTGTCAGTGGGAGGGATTGTGCCCCATTGTCGGTGTCAGTGGGAAGGATTGTGCCCCTTTGTTGGTGTCAGTGGAAAGGATTGTGCCCCAATTGTGGGTGTCAGTGGGTGGAACTGTGCCCCATTGTTGGTGTCAGTGGGAGGGATTGTGCCCCAGTTGTTGGTGTCAGTGGGATAGCTTGTGCTCCATTGTGGGTGTCAGTGGGAGGGATTGTGCCCCATTGTCAGTGTCAGTGGGAAGGATTGTGCCCCATTGTTGGTGTCAGTGGAAAGAATTGTGCCCCAATTGTTGGTGTCAGTGGGTGGAACTGTGCCCCATTGTTGGTGTCAGTGGGAGGGATTGTGCCCCATTGTTGGTGTCAGTGAGAGGGATTGTGCTCCATTGTTGGTGTCAGTGGGAGGGATTGTGCCCCATTGTTGGTGTCAGTGGGAAGGATTGTGCCCCTTTGTTGGTGTCAGTGGAAAGGATTGTGCCCCAATTGTTGGTGTCAGTGGGTGGAACTGTGCCCCATTGTTGGTGTCAGTGGGAGGGATTGTGCCCCAGTTGTTGGTGTCAGTGGGATAGCTTGTGCTCCATTGTGGGTGTCAGTGGGAGGGATTGTGCCCCATTGTCAGTGTCAGTGGGAAGGATTGTGCCCCATTGTTGGTGTCAGTGGAAAGAATTGTGCCCCAATTGTTGGTGTCAGTGGGTGGAACTGTGCCCCATTGTTGGTGTCAGTGGGAGGGATTGTGCCCCATTGTTGGTGTCAGTGAGAGGGATTGTGCTCCATTGTTGGTGTCAGTGGGAGGGATTGTGCCCCATTGTTGGTGTCAGTGGGAAGGATTGTGCCCCATTGTTGGTGTCAGTGGAAAGGATTGTGCCCCAATTGTTGGTATCAGTGGGTGGAACTGTGCCCCATTGTTGGTGTCAGTGGGAGGGATTGTGCTCCAATTGTTGGTGTCAGTGGGAGGGATTGTGCTCCATTGTTGGTGTCAGTGGAAAGGATTGTGCCCCAATTGTTGGTGTCAGTGGGTGGAACTGTGCCCCCATTGTTGGTGTCAGTGGGAGGGATTGTGCCCCATTGTCGGTGTCAGTAGTAGGGATTGTGCCCCATTGTTGGTGTCCATAAGGAGCGCCCGGACAACGATCGCATGGATTCCAATCAGGGTTTTTTTTTGTTTTGATCATGTGATTAGAGCCAGACTTAAAAAAGGGTGGGCTTGGGGCGAATGTATATGCAATTTTAACACTGGTTCTCCTCCCAGCCAATCAGGAAGTGGGTCTTGAGACCCATCACCCGAGAGGCCGAAAGGAGATCAGATCAGATGGGCCGCCAGGAGGAGGTGGGTGGAGCCGCAGGGGAAGCGAGGAAGCAGCTGACAATTTTGAAAAAATATATATATATATATTTTTTTTTACTTTCTGCTATAGAAAAAATATATAATAAAAAAATGTAAAAAATCTAATTTCTTTTGGTGGTATTTCATCACCTCTGCGTTTTGCACTATAAACAAAAAAGACTGACAATTAAAAAAAACAAAAAACAAAAAACAAAAAAACAATATTTTTTACTTTCTGCTATAAAAAATATATATAATAAAAAAAATTAAAAAATCTAATTTCTTTTGGTATTTCATCACCTATGCATTTTGCACTGTAAACAAAAAAAGCCAGACATTTAAAAAATAATAATAATTATATATATATATATATATATATATATATATATATATATATATATATATATATATATATTACTTTCTGCTATAAAACATATTCAATAAAAAAAAAAAAAAAATTTATTTCTTCATAAATTTAGGTCAATATGCATTCTGCTACGTGTTTTTGGCACAAAAAAATCCCAATAAGTGTATATTGAACACAAAAGTTATAGCTTCTACAAACTATGGGATATTTTTATTTATTTGTATTTTTCATTTTTACTAGTAATGGCTGCCATATTGCGGCGGACAAATCAGACACTAAATGACACGTTTGACACTTTTTTGGAAACTAGTGACACTAATACATGTCAAACGTGTCCTTTAGTGTCTGATTTGTTTGCCGCAATAAACACTGGCTAGGCACAGGTTTAACCCTTTGATCACCTCTGTTGTTAATCCCTTCCCAGCCAGTGTCAGTGCATATTACATTGTACAGTGACAGTGCATTTTTTTTGTGTATTTAATGACACTGGCTGGGAAGGGATTAACACCAGGGGTGATCAAAGGGTTAAATGTGTGCCTAGCCAGTGTTTGTGTTTACAGTGCGGGGGGTGCTTTTACTAGGGGAAAGACATGGATTGGTGTTCCTGCTTTGCAGAGACACAGGACGTCCATCTGCCTTGTTTACGTAGGCAGACCGCCATTCTTCCTCTGTACCGAAGGACATCGAGTCCGCCTAACCCGCCCATCAGCTCCAGAGGTGAATAATCACAGAAAGCCGACCAGTGGCACGCATTTTTTGCGCCTACTACCCGGAAATTCAGGATCGTATATATATATATATATATATATATATATATATATATATATATGCGATCCTGCGCACAGCGGCCACCCTGTAACCGTAAAACAACCATAGGGCGGTCACTAAGCGGTTATGGAAGGGTGGGGGGGGGGGGGCGGTGAAGATGCGGCTCAATGCGACAAGTGTAAATGACCTTAACACTTACAAGTTTCGTCCCCCCAGTCAATGACTGGACAGTGAAAGGAGAAGCAGCAGACTGATGAGCTCATCTCTCCGCCACTCTGCTCTCTCCTCTTATCAGCATGCTGCCCGCATTGCGCCACAACTGATTGGCTCAGTGGGCTGTTTCTCCCTCACCCAATCTGAGCTCTGCTGTACGGGGACTGCAAGAAGCAGGGCTGCATTAATGTTCAGCTTACAGGGCACTTCTCCTGTAAGGTCTGGACTGGGGGGGGGGGGGGAGAACCTTTTCGGTCGACATTCCGCTGAAAAGTAAACTTTCTTTTAACCTCGCGGAGCCTCAGAAGTTTCTGGAACGCGCTACATTTGGCTGCCTTCTCCCTCCACCGGCTTCAGCAAACACGTATTTTTTGCTCCGTCCAGAGAAAATAAATGAACTAACTTTACACAAGCTGCAGCACGGATTTTTTTTTCCGAGAAAAAGGGCAGAGGCGCGGACGCTTGGCGGTGTTGGGTTTCTGTGTTACCGGAAACTGCGTAGTGGGCGGCCCTCTCCCGGGTGTAAATGCTGCCAAGGGGTAGGTCTGCGCACATGTGCACAAAAGCTTTGTTCAGTTCGCTGAGCCGAGCGCAGCCCGGAGAGAAAGCGCACGGCGCAGGGAGTTAACCCCTTCCTGTCACGCCCGCCACGGGTACCTTGCGCCTTAAGACGGGCTGGGGGCGTAACGGACTAGCCGGTCGCTGTGGTTGGCTGTCGCAGTGGATCAGGAACCAGTCTTGGCGGGCTTACGGTCAAAACCAGAGACCAGGACCTGTTGCACCAGAAACGTGCAGCCAGCACCAAGGACACATATGTGCGACACGCCTGTGTTAACCACTTGACCTCCAGAAAATTTACCCCTCCTTCATGACCAGGCAACTTTTTTGATACGGCACTACGTTGTGCAACGCTGTACCCAAATAACATGTGTGTCCCTTTTTCCCCCATAGAACTTTCTTTTGGCGGTATCACCACTGCAGTTTTTTTTTGTGCTATAAACAAAAAAAGAGCGACAATAAAAAAAAAAAAAAAAAAAAAAAAAAATATATATATATATATATATATATATATATATATATATATATATATATATATATATATATATATTTTTTTATTATTATTACGAGTGTGACGTACCTAAATAACATGTTCTTTTTTTCCCCACAAATAGAACTTTCTTTAGGTGGCATTTCATTGCCTCTGCAGATTGTATTTTTTGTGCTATAAACAAAAAAAGAGCGTCAAAAAAAATAAATAATAATAAAAAAAAAATAATATATATATATATATATATATATATATATATATATATATATATATAAATATATATATATATATATATATATATAAATATATATATATATATATATATATATATATAAATCAAAATTGTATTTTTTAATGTGCTTTTTCCGACTTGCGTGTTTTTGTTTTAGCCATCTTCTTTTTTAATACGCTTTTTCTGCCAATCAAAATTATTATTATTTTTTTTTTTATGTGTTTTTTCCCTCTTGAGTGTTTTGGTTTTAGCCAATCAAAATTGAAACTTTTTTTTTTTTAATACGCTTTTTCCGGCTTGAGTGTTTTTGTTTTAGTCAATAAAAATATAATTTTTCTTTTAATGTGCTTTTTCCATCTTGAGCACTTTTGTCTTAGCCAATCAAAATTGAATCTTTTTTATTTATTTTTTTTATGCGCTTTTTCCAGCTTGACCGTTTTTTTTTTTAAGCCAATCAAAATAGAATTTTTTTTACACGCTTTTTCTGGCTTGAGTGTTTTTTGTTTTAGCCAATCAAAATAGAATTTTTTTTTTAATGCGCTTTTTCCGGCTTCAGCATTTTTGTTTAAGCCAATCAAAATAGAATTTTTTTTTTAATGCGCTTTTTCCGGCTTGAGCGTTTGTGTTTTAGCCAATGAAAATATAATTTTTTTTTTTAATGCGCTTTTTCCATCTTGAGCACTTTTGTTTTAGCCAATCAAAATTGAATCTTTTATTTATTTATTTTTTAATGCGCTTTTTCCAGCTTGAGCGTTTTTGTTTTAGCGAATCAAAATTGAATTTTTTTTTAAATGCGATTTTACCAGCTTGAGCACTTTTGTTTGAGCCAATCAAAATGAATTTTTTTTTTTTTTTTATTGGCTTTTTCCAGCTTGAGCATTTTTGTTTTAGCTAATCAAAATTGAATCTTTTTTTTAATGCGCTTTTTCTAGCTTAAGCGTTTTTGTTTTAGCCAATGGAAAGTTAATTACTAGAAGGTGAGGCGAGAAATTCTGCAAGATGCGCGCATTTTTCAAGCCCTCATCATTTAAGTCTATATGCCCCCCAAATGAACAGATCTTAGTGTCAGGACTAACAGGTAATAAAACGTATATTACGCAGCCGTTTTCATGGTGCCGGCCAACCGCGGTATTTTTGAATTTTTTTCCATCGTTTTACGTTAACCAGGTTAAGATCTATCGACAACGATCCGAAATTCATCACTTTTCTGCTTTTTTTTTTTGTTTTACCCTTTTAACTACCAGGGACCACTAGAGGGCATCCTGTAAATACAAATATAAATCACGCGGTTTGTTTGGGAACGTCGGCGTGTTTTGGAGAAGTGGTGGTAAAGAGAGCGAGATGAATATCAGCCTTTAGCCGGAGAGAGCTTGCGGGGTAATTCATGGCAGGCACCTCGTCTAATAGAATGCACATTGAATTGCTGCACAGCTAAATGCCTTTTCTTCTGCCCGGCTTTTCTTCCCGCGCGCGTTTTTTTTTTTCCCCGGTTTAACCCCGAAGAGCATTTTGCCTATTTACTTTATTTAATAGATCTCCATTCTGAGCAATATTTGGATTATTATAATTATACGGCGAGCATTAATTGTCCCGCGTAAATGCAGTCATTACGGCGGCAGAATGGGCCATTTGGACACGTCTTGATAAGATGCACCTGTCCCTGATTACGGGGGTAATTTGGGTGGATAACAAGTGTCACGCTGTACCGGTCCCCCCGCCACTCTCGACTTGTGGGAACCAGATGGTAAAAACAATGATATATTGAGCCCGTAAACAAGGCCTCCAAGGCTGATTACAAAAGCCACAGCATGCATGTCGGGGCCTGGGAAAAGCTGGCCTGATCAGCTGCTGGAGGACTACAATGCTGAGCATGCTCTCTGGAGTCTACAAACATTGTCGGGGTTGGGGATAAGACACAGCTCCGGCACACAACAGGCTAACTTGGTTTGCCGATAAGCAACAAGGATGCAGTGATGTAGCTCCCGGCTTATAGAGGGATGGTTCCCTTGAACCTGAACTGTTCTGCTCCTGAACCCGAACACTTCTGCTCCTGAACCCAAACCCTTCTGCTCCTAAAAGCCAAACCTTTCTGCTTCTTAACCCAAATCCCTCTGCTCCTGAATCCAAACAATTCTTCTCCTGAATCCAAACCCTTCTGCTCCTGAATTCAAACTCTTCTGCTTCCTAACCCAAATCCTTCTGCTCCTGAATCCAAACAATTCTTCTCCTGAATTCAAATCCTTCTGCTCCTGAATCCAAACAATTCTTCTCCTGAATCCAAATCCTTCTGCTCCTGAATCCAAACCCTTCTGCTCCTGAACTCAAATTCTTCTGCTCCTGAACCCAAACAATTCTTCTCCTGAATCCAAACCCTTCTACTTCTGAACCCAAACCCCCTCTGCTCCTGAATCCAAAACCTTCTGCTTCTGAACCCAAACCCCTCTGCTCCTGAATACAAACCCTTCTGGTCCTGAACCTGAATCCTTCTGCTCCTGAATCCAAAACCTTCTGCTTTTGAATCCAAACCCTTTTGTTTCTGAACCTAAATCCAAACCCTTCTGTTTCTTAAACGAATCCTTCTGCTTCTTAACTGAATCCTTCTGCTCCTGAACCCGAATCCTTCTGCTGCTGAACCCGAACAATTCTTCTCCTGAATCCAAACCCTTTTCTTCTGATCCCAAACCCTTCTGCTCCTGAAGCCAAACCCTTCTGCTCCTGAATCCTTCTTCTCTTGAACCCAAACCCTCTTGTTCTTAAACCCAAACCCAAACTCTTTCTGCTTCTGCCAAACCTTTCTGCTCCTGAACTCAAACTCTTCTGCTCCTGAACCCAAACAATTCTTCTCCTGAATCCAAACCCTTCTGCTTCTGAACCCAAACCCCCTCTGCTCCTGAATCCAAAACCTTATGCTTCTGAACCCAAACCCCTCTGCTCCTGAATACAAACCCTTCTGGTCCTGAACCTGAATCCTTCTGCTCCTGAATCCAAAACCTTCTGCTTTTGAATCCAAACCCTTTTGTTTCTAAACCTAAATCCAAACCCTTCTGTTTCTTAAACGAATCCTTCTGCTTCTTAACTGAATCCTTCTGCTCCTGAACCCGAATCCTTCTGCTGCTGAACCCGAACAATTCTTCTCCTGAATCCAAACCCTTTTCTTCTGATCCCAAACCCTTCTGCTACTTAATCCAAACTCTTCTGCTTCTTAATCCGAATCCTTCGGCTCCTGAACCCGAAACCTTCTGCTCCTGAACCCGAACAATTCTTTTCCGGAATCCAAACCCTTCTGCTCCTGAAGCCAAACCCTTCTGCTCCTGAATCCTTCTTCTCTTGAACCCAAACCCTCTTGTTCTTAAACCCAAACCCAAACTCTTTCTGCTTCTGCCAAACCTTTCTGCTCCTGAACTCAAACTCTTCTGCTCCTGAACCCAAAAAATTCTTCTCCTGAATCCAAACCCTTCTGCTTCTGAACCCAAACCCCCTCTGCTCCTGAATACAAAACCTTCTGGTCCTGAACCTGAATCCTTCTGCTCCTGAATCCAAAACCTTCTGCTTTTGAATCCAAACCCTTTTGTTTCTGAACCTAAATCCAAACCCTTCTGCTTCTTAAACGAATCCTTCTGCTTCTTAACTGAATCCTTCTGCTCCTGAACCCGAATCCTTCTGCTGCTGAACCCGAACAATTCTTCTCCTGAATCCAAACC